>NW_021163112.1:590000-802161 GCF_004324835.1 Dendronephthya gigantea | reverse complement strand
AAACTCCTTTCCATCGGCTCGGAAGCTAAAATGTAAAGCAGACAGGAAATTTGATTATTTACCATTTCAATAAACTGATACAACCAAGTGCAGAAATTGCTTCTCAAGAAATCTTAAACAAATGCCGGATTAAATTACTCAAATGTTTCTTGAAAAACTCATCACGAAACTTTTTTTATTTTGACCGCATTATAGTTGACTACATCGATTCACTCGTAAACAAATGCGTTCTTACCACACAAAACCACAATGGTAGCCAGACCAAGAAAACACAAAATGGATTGATTCATGATTATATACCAAGTCTCTTTAATTCTCTCGTTAACTGTTATAACGTTTCAAACTTTGTTACTTCGTGTTTCAAGTCAAACTTTCTCTTCCTTATATATACGCTCGAGGCAGCCACATTTTGTTTGAAAACTATTTGCATTTGTCGTAATCACTTTTGTTGTTGTATAAGAAATAACTCATAAAAAAGCCAACCTTTATCCTTCGATGTTTTGTAACCAGCGTTTTTTGTTGCGTTAGGCTCCAAACAAAAGGCTTTGGGGCAGGTCATACAGAGGAGAGGATACATGTTTATGGGTTTGGTATAGGTTATTAGGTTATGTAATGTTTTTATTTTTTAACATTGGTTGATCGGCTTGACACTGCAGAAATTAGTGTAGACACATTGCCAATTCTTAATACTTAGACTTAGAGAGCAAAAGAATTTATGAAAGACAAAATATAACTTGCACAGAAGATTTGAAGCTTGCATGCAGGGTAAAAACGAGTCGTAACGTAATCGTAAATTAATAACATTGAGCTTTAAATCTCAAAATAGCCATTTCACAGGTGTCAGATGTGTAGGGTGGGCAACCTCGTACCTGCAGGGTCTCTCCCCACGAGTAAAGAGGTTGTGGGGTGAGCTGACAAATATTGCAGAATTAATGCGTACTCAAACTTGCGCTTTAGACTATAATTTTTGATCAAAGTTACTAGAAGAAAATGAATCATCATATAGCTGGAAATATATTACTTAAATTAGTGTAAATGCAAAGCTTGGCTGCGAAATTTTATAAAATACGGATAATGTAGCCATGTGAAGTTGGCAAATTTTGTATACTTTTGTATTACGAAGGAAGTGTGTAACTAAATTAGTTATACTCTACGGGCCGTAATACAAGCATACAAAATTCGTCAACTTCGCATGGCTGTATTTTCCGTAATTTACAACAACACGCAGCCAAACTTGGCAGTTTACTGATCTAAGTTCTTTCCAAAAATGTCTTTTTTATCGCTGAGGTAAGAAAATAGTCTAAACGCAAGTCGTCCATTGTGAACCAGTGATTCGATTTTCGGGTCAACCTGTACTTAGCTAATAAACACCAATTTCTGCGGTGCTGGTGGGCTTTGGTAGATAACCAAGAATATAAATATGATGTGCAAAGATAATTTAAAATGACTGCGCAATCTCTTTATTATAGCTATTATACACAGTATTGCGTTGTTTGATACGCAAAATTATTTTTATGACTTTACGGTGACATAAGTTCTTAAAAGAATAATTATTTAATGGCACAATATTAATAGCTGTCTGAATAGATAGAATTTTTGTGATCTAACTTTGTTGTTTAACTTTGTAACGGTAAATTTGCGCGATGCATGTTCCCCTCAAACTAATATTAAGTTGCACTAATAACCCTTATTTTCAGTGTTATTGCATATTATATGCATTACATTTCATTTTCCTAAAGCACAATAAAGCATAATATACTTTTTCCAATGATGCAAACGTCTTTAAAATACGGGTAAAAAGTGTTTTTAAAAACAAATATCCTTGTACTTAAATATAATTATTCAATATTCAACTACAAAAGAAGAATTGAAGACGTAATATTTTTATGCCCAAAGTTCAGCTGCATGTATTATATTTGACAACCGTTGCTAATGGATATCCGCTCGATAAACAAAGACTTAATTCTTGCACTAACGAGTTTTGAAGTAAATCATGCAAGTCGCGATTGTTTTATCGATCATATTCTGAAGTTATTTCTGAATCATTCCAATTAAAACATAACTGAATTATTGAGACTAGATCGATTAGAACTATAAATTAATTAGGAGATTGGATTTGCATGGCTTCTTAAACTATTATATTAAACTGCTACCAGCTATTTGAAATCGATTTTCAAAAACAGAGGATGACGCAATATCCGGTGCGAATTGCTTTATAGGTTCATGTAAAGATGTACACGCAACGAGAGAATAGTTACAAAACAACCAAGAATAAAAGTTGGCCATTTATGGCGTTTCTTATGTGCATCTTTTTTGCAAGAAAGAAAAGGGTGCATATTTTTATGCTAAATCTGAGTGTCTCGAGCTTATATTTATATATATATATTTACAAGTTTAGCTCCGGACACGAAATTTCTGAGACATCTGACTTCAAACTTCTCAGACATTTTCTTCGACGAAAGAATTGAAGAAACTTTGTAATCATGAATCCAACTATTTTCTGTTTTCTTGCCCTGGCTGTTATCATCGTCTTGTTCTGTAAGTTCAGAGTAGCTTTGTGTTGACGACGAAATCGAACTTGTTAAAAAACCAATTAACATAAGAAATATCTTCGCATACTTATGGGATATTTAGAAAGCATTGGAGTGTATAATATAATTTCAAATAGCTTTTAACACAAGGATTGGCAGTTTTCTTTATTGTTATTAGCGGCTTGCTGCCCTAAACTTCTCGGGCAAAACGAATTGAATTGTTGTATATTTCAGCTTCAGAGCCATTGTGAAAAAGGCCAGTCTCTCCAAATTTTAGTAAGTTGAACAGACCATATAAATCTAGTGGATTTAATTCGGGGAGTTACAATGCCTTCTTTCTCGTTGTACCTGTCGCCTTCCAATTTCTAGCTCTTTTCCGAAATATTAACGACGTATTTTATTCCAAAAGATGCGCGTTCTACATGCTTTGAATCTGTTTTTAATATTTAATTTTATAGCTAGCTATAATAAACATTATCAAACCGAGCTAAATACAATCATTCATCATGCCTTCATTAAGTTTGCTGATTTTACCTGCCGTGAACTCATTCTTTTCCAACTCTCGTATTTAGACATTGGTCAAAAAGAATCGAAGAAAGTCTGTTTCAAAGGTAGAAATTTTGAGCTGTTCAACTAGTAAAAATGAAAGTATTATCTTAATTCGTGTGGTATTAACGCTCAGGTTTAATACACAGTAAAGAGTTCTTCTTGGCTTGACGTCAAGCAAAGAATATTCAGACATTCTTATACCTTAAATTGCATTATATTCATATCTGCGATGCTGTTCAGCCTACTATGTGAACTAGTATTAATACCTCTGAGCATTTAGGTATTCGACCTTAAACTTATGAAATCAATATATAGCAGATCACAACCTGCACTTATAGAATTAAAGTAATTCCGAAAAATGAAATCATAATACAAATTTTATTCTGTATATTTCGAATCAAGATCGATTCATCTTCAGCAGAATGGTTTACAAGATCTTGTAAACCATTCTGCTGAAGATGAATCGATCTTGATTCGAAATATACAGAATAAAATTTGTATTATGATTTCATTTTTCAGAATTACTTTAATTCTATATGTGCTAAAACTATCAGCTGGTAAAGGACAACCTGCACTCTATACAGACATGTAATGACCACTTAATCATTGTCTTGCTCTATCTCCGATTAATTTGTGAATAGATTTGATCTGATTTGATAGATAATTATTCTATTTATTATTAGTGTACTATATAAATTACTGCATGCTGATTGGTGATTGGTCATGTGGAGGGAATTCGACTCGTCCCGACATCTTGGCAAAATTTTCAAAATCACTCGTACTAATTGATCCCGAATTCTACTCGCTATCGCATGATTATCTGCATGTGCATAAACCTATATTTAACAGTTATTCTGCGAACTCGAGTCGTATATGAGCTGATATTATACACAAACTTTGTCGCCCTTTCGGCGCATTTTGGTGAGCTATTATCGACTAAAGCTTGGATTTCTATTTCACTCAACTCCCCAAATCCTTCAGCCATTTTGTTTACTTTCTCTACTAGATAGATATGAGCTAATATCTGTCTAGTAGCCAACCAATGAAATTGCAGCATACCTCATATCTGGCGCTTGTGTATATAAAATACCTATTACATATTTACTTGGGGTGTAATGATTACCTCATCTTAATTAAAGTGAGATGCAGGTGCTTTCATATGTTCCGTCAGCTAAACTTTGTGCTGAATGTTAGCAGTGATATGTTTTCAATATGTAACTAATCAACGTCGTTGTAAACAGTTTAAAAACTAATTTGCGTGGCGTACATGCTGTTGAATATAGTACGTTTGTCGAAATAGTCCGTATTTTCTCAGAATGTAGAAAAATTGAGAGAACAGGATTGATAGCAGTATGTGAAGAAGACGAATTTGCAGTTGGATGCGAGACAAAAGAATTTGATGAATGTGGTGCAAGTCAGGTTTACAAAGGTCAAGGTTGCATGGTGAGTGAATGTGGAGACGTTCCTTATCGACGCTTCAAAAATGGAACTGTCAGAGCAGTGTGTTGTAAGAGAAGTCCAGTACAAATTATTCCATTTCAGGAAAATCAGGGACGTTGGAGATAACAAAATTATCTGTTATCTTCAAGACGGTTTTCAATAATACTTCGTTGGAAATGTAACGCAGCTAAAATGTAATAAAGCTTTTATGTTTTTTATTAAATGATGTTTTTTTTCTTATTCTTTCACATTAGGAAAGATTTTACACCTTCGATGTTCAGGTTTCCATGCATGAAAACTTTCAATGGACTTTAAATGTTCGACCTGGCTAATCATGGTCAATTATACCAGTTTATGGTACACTATACCGGTCTAATCAGGGTCGACTGATATACCAATTTGTGGTATACTCACCGGCTAATCATAGTCGAGTATACCAGTTTATGGTACACCCAAACTTGCTAGTTAGGATCGAATGTACTAGCTTAATTGTGGTATACTCAACCTGGCTAATTGAGGTGAAATACCGGTTAATTACATACCCAACCTTGTTAATCATGGTTGAATATACCATGCAGTTTATGGTATGCTCGACCTGGCTAAGCATAGTCGAATATACCGGTTTGTGGAATACTCTCCCTAGGTAATTAGGGTTGATTATACCAATCGCTTTGCAGAAATTGTATGCAGTTCCATGCCTTATTTTATTAGCCGCCTCAAATAGTTTCTGTAAACATCGTTAATATGATACGAGTTTAATACATGGAGGTATGAGATATAAAACGTCGAATTTTAGGTTCCTAACCTTCGTTTAACTACAGAAAACCTCGATTTCTGATGGTGTAAAATAGTAGCATCCCGCCAACAGAGCTTTGGTCTTTGCAGCTCCGGGTTTGTATCCTCGTGGAGGCTGGTATGTGTCACCAAGTTTGCTGAATGAACATTGGTTTGCGACAGCGTTGTTCTCGATATACAGGTCATAACCACCGCCAAAGACTGCTCCACATGCAGGATAACAGTAGATTGCCATGTCACATCGGTTAGGAGAGATCGGACACTTGAATGGCCGCAAGTTCTCCTTATTTTGTAAGGAGAACAAAAATGATGAAGTTGAATATCTATAATCCTCAAAACCTAAAACAAAAAAGATTTTTTTATTTTGATTTTTGGTACACGTACGATGAATAAGGATTTGATATTATTAAGCAAATGGTTCCATCTTGATAGGAAAACATATTAAAGCCGAATTTGAGGAACAGTGGCAAAGAATGGGTACGTCTTAAACAGTAGAAATGGGGTGGGACGAACTAGCATTTAAAATGGCTTCAAATTGGCTTCAAATATGGTGGCCTTGCTGTCGTTTTAGTTCACATGGAGTTTATATATACTGGTAAAGACTGGTTGGGAAACTACTGGAAGTAGCGTTAAAAAGACCCAAACTACTCTCTAGTTAATTCCTGGACCAAATGCACTTGTTCCAGTCCTCGATACTGGGAAAATTCACAAATTCACGTATTTCAGATAAACAGTGATCAAGAAATAGCCGCCAAGGACGTAAGTGTCCTCTGTAGGAAAAACGTAAGTGTTCTCTAAAGGAGGGTGTACCCTTTGCCCTATTTTTTCTGCCAACCAACCCCCGCCCAATATGTGAACTCAAATTACCTCCATCTCTAAACACCCATTACCGTTTCCTAATCTCAATGTAAGAATAGTGGGCACAATGCAACAAGTTCTAACGACAATATGATTGCAAATTCATTGCGAAATATACATCTCGCAAAAATATCAATAAACATTGAAATAGGTCATTTGCATATGTGGCTATCTATTAGGGTGTTTTTTATGCCTACCCAATACTAGTGATGGCTTCCAACTTTCAGCAGTGAAACCACCAAAGATGTTGCTTCCACATTTCACTAAAGTCAATGTTGGTCCAACATCGTCGCACTTTCTGTGAAAATCCTCTGCGCTCCAACCATGACTCGAGGCGCGGTAACAAAGTTGCCAACCAAACGTCTTATCTTCCAACCATTGTACAAGTTGCTTCGCCTGTTCCATGTTACCATCCAAGATGGTTGATCTTTCACATAAAGACTGTGCTGTAACGTTAACTGAAATGATTTAGGTATAGTGTGATCTTTGTAGAGTTTACAGTCCAGTCCCCCCCCCTCCCAACCAGTAAGTACAGGCGTAATAAACATAACAGTCATCTCACCTCGCCTTTTCTTCGTTTTTTCCCGATAAACTATATAAATAGAAATTGGTTTACCGTTAAAAAAGACTTGCAGTACCCCAAATTGATAATCTACTCTATTCCAGTCAAGAATTTCTTGTCTGATTCCGGGTTAGCAACCTGGCTGTACACTTTCAAGTGTTTTAGGAGGGAAAGGTTAGGTATGAAATCATGCATATGCTCTCGATTATAATTTTAGCTAACAAATATCTCGAGGGCACGAAGGGAAATAGTTGAGCAATATATTCTTCAAAATTTGCACATCAGTTAATTTGGGATCTTCATCGACCTGACGCACATTTTACAAGTAAACAATAGCTCGTTTTTAGTTCTTGTTTATTAGAATTTAAAAAACAGCAGGCAATGGTAAACTAAAAAGTCTCGATCGTACAATATGTTTCAAATCAATCAAACGGGGAATGTCAATACGGGATTTGAGACAAAACTCTCAGTCCTACTCAAAAACCAATCTCGCTTTGTTGCTGTTACAGTAATACAACATTTATAAGTGAAGTATTCATACATACCAATTCTTCCGAGGTCATTTAACTTTATATCTTCCATAACATCTTTTGTTGGTTTGAAATGATATTCGAGGAGGCCATCGTGGACTGGTTCCATCTGTTTTGGTCGTTCACTCACAAGGCTCCCAGCTTTTTCCTCAATCTCGTGTTTGAGACCCAATAGTACCTCGTCGCTTCCACTGGCAAGAACATTCTTTGCAAACTCCTGCGAACGTTTCGCTTTTTCGAAATAGGCTTTCACGTCGGCTTGTTGTTTCAACAACGGCTCCTTGGATTCCTTGCATTTCATATCAGCTAGGTCGAGCAAGGCTGTTGTTTGTTTATCGAGTTTCTCGGCAAAGGCATTCAGGATCATCTGTTGATGCTGCCTAATGGCATCCTTTGCTTTGGCCGTGTTGCTCTTTAGGGTCTCTATTGTCCTTTGAATCTTACGATTGCTTTCAGCTGCATCGTTTTTCTGCTGTTCAAAAATGCTCGAAGATGCATTCAATGCTTCTCTATGCTGTAGGACAATGTCTGCCAAAAGGAACCAGTTATGTCCGGGCCGTGTATGACTGAGATCCACGCAATATCGACAAACGAGAGCTTTGCAGGTTTCGCAATAAAACTTGAGGACCTTGTCGTGTTTCTCACAACGAGGTTTACCTTTGACTTTTCCTCGATTCTCTGGCCTCGCTAATTCTTCCAACGTCAACACGATGTGATTTTCGAAGGCTGGCCAGTTGTTGTGAGCTTCTAGACATTTCACGCACAAATACGTCTCACACGTTGTGCATCTGCTTGCTGCTGGAGCATTTGCTTTGCACGACTGGCACTTCATATGACGGGCTTGTTGTTGCAGGATGAGCGATTCCAAAAGGTTGTTAACGAAATGGTTTTGTAGCAATTTCTCACCGATGCTTTCTCCTTTTACCGAGAACTCCGTGCAGCACACTGGACATTCAAAAACGTCTCGTACTTCGGAACCAGCTTCGACGGCCCTCTTTCGCTGACTATCAATACAACTCTCCAAGCAGTGTTTACAAAATGAATGGTAACATGACAGTGTTCGTGGCTGATTTAATATCTTCATGCAAACGGAACACTGGAGCAAACTTTCCATTTGCTTCGCCGGATCAGGATCTAGTGCAGTAGCCATCCTGCTGTAAGCTTACTTTCTTAGCGGTCGGGCCAACGTGAATTAGATCGATATTCACTTATAGTCACACAGATAAAATGTGTAAGCTTATACTTCTATTTCTTTGAGAAACGCCTTTCTAATGCATCCAAACTGATATTTTATTGGCTAATGCATAAGATTTTACATCCTGTTTATTTTTTGACAGAATACTACCGCACGTGTAATAATTAATTAAATTTCTCGTATTTCGCAAGAGCATAATTACGAGATTTAATCATGTTCCGGGAAACCACCGAATTTCCCGGAACATAAGAGAAACATCTCAGATTCGTACAGATCAGACTCGCAAAACATCAGCAAATGGAAATATTTTGCTCATAAAACACGCTGTTTATAGAGTTTGACCTTTTAACTTACTGAGACACTGGCTTAAAAGATCTCAATACAGAGCATTCAAAAATGATTGATATCCGGCCGTAAGTTAATTTCTTTTCCTTCCATTTTCGACTCCTTTCGACGTAGCTCGATGTCAAAAAGTTGATGTTGATCAGTTCAGGCTTGGAATTCTCACGTTCTGCCTTCACGTGAGAGTATAGCGTGCGCAGTTGGGCGAGATTTTTCAAGTCTTGTCGACCTCTTTGTCGACCGTAGAAGACAAAAGCACTTGCTAATTATTCAACACCTTGAAGGATTAAAGACTTCAAAAATTGAGAATACATTTGCCGATGTAATCGAATGGAATCAGCATGCAAAAGAATAAAAATATCAAACGGCAAATTATTTACATTTTCACCTATAATTATAAGCTCAGAAAACCGATTTTTAATGCATATTCTTTATTGTAAAACACTTTTACATTTCTAGCAATTTATCGAAAATTTAAACCAGGTTGTGGTCTACTTTTCAGGTCATAACTAGCATAGAATTTCTTTTACAACACATTGCTTGAAGTACTCCGCGTTGAGGCGTTTGAGAAGATTCTTCACAGTTGTTTACCATGCATCCTTGTCCACCATAAGCCTGACTTGTGCCACATCCGGTGAATCCTTTTTTCTGGCACGCAACGGCTAGTTCGTCTTCTTCACATGCTGCTACCAATGCTGATCTCTGTATCTTTCTACATTCTGAGGAAACAAACGATGCTGAAATTTCATTTTCCCTGTACTATGCCGCCATACATGACGACGTTTTATCCTATAGCTGTGCATTAATTTTGGAAAATGCCCTGGCTGAGTTCCGGATTTTGTTTGCTGGAAATTTGCCGTTGAGCTTTTTTCAGATAGCGTGATATTGTTGTGCCTGTCCTGGAGGGTGATTTTTATTCAGTCTGAAATCTCGCATGAAAGATGTGTTTAGACAAGCTCATCTGATGGTATATTATTGATTTTTCCTCACTTTGTAATTTAAGAGAAGCTTATAAGCTTTGTCAAAAGTAATACCAGTTTCTGAACAACATGCTTACGACCTTACTCTGCTATACACATTAACCACGCTTGCTCTTGTCAGCTACCTCTGTAGCTCAGGGGCAAGAACAATGCACTGGCATCGCAAAAACGTAGGTTCGATTCCTGCTGGAGGACCGATAGTTGACTTATTTTTCTTGTTTGTTGAATACTCCTTGCTTGAATTTGAAGTGTGTATAATTCCACTCGAAATTAAGACCCTCTAAACCTCTAGAATTTACATGCATATTTAATATACAATTTTAATTAAAGATGGCAGAATTGTCATATTGTACCTTCGAAACAGACCTTCTTCTTGCCGGACAGGCTTTCTTCTGAAAAAGTCCGAATAATAACAGAATAGTATTAGTAAAATCTGATTAGACAAAATATTTAAAGTTTTGTCAAAATATTTCAGCATTATGCCCTATAGCTGAATGATATAGACACTTGTTGTAAAGATTCAGAACTTTGTAAAGATTTCAACTAACCGATTGCTGGGTACTCCCCATCTGAAGGCCTTTCTGTTGTATCTCCAGATACCTCTTCCCAATTGTGTTGAGCGTCAACATACGCACCTGTAAAGTATCCATTACAAGACAATTTCTAAGACTATTAATCGTAAATAATGTTTATTTAAACTACTAGGGCGAGTTGTATAAAAGACTAGTTAACTTTTTGGACAATCAGGGTCGTGTATTTCTGATTTAACTGGGACTATAACTAACTATGAGGGACTACTATATGGGACTATAATTAACTATGCAAAATAGTTTTAAAGAGTTTTATACAACCGGCCACCGAAATGTTTATTCCTGAAATTACCGTTATATAACATAATATGAGTTTTTAGCATTATTTTTATATGCCTTCAATAGTTACTTCACCTATATTTATATCTATGTGTACTTACTGCATAAAGCGACAATGAGGCCAAAAACACACAGAACTAATTTGCTCATGATTTCCAAGTCCTTCGAAATCTCTTGTTGAACGCGACGTTTTTTTGTTCTTTAAATTTTATTCTGCTATTTAGAGTTTTGACTTCCTATATATATACTCGAGGTAACCTCATTTGCACACAGTAGAACGAATGAGGTAATCGTTTTCGTTGCTTAGGAAGTTGCGCTACATGAAGAAACGCCTTAAAAAGCCTGTCTCGTTACTTGCTTTGCTTGGCTTTGTTTTGTAATCAGTCTATATAATATCTGCTACCGAGTCTAACGCATCGATATGAAAACCCGGATCGCGCATAACGGATGTCGAGAACTCAAATTTTTTGAAGGCACCTGCCGCTATCTTGGTAATTCAGATTCTGTGCTCTGATTGGCTAGATAAGCCACTGATCTGTATATGATCCAGTGAAAGAATCAAAGGAATAAAGGCTGCCAACTTGATACATATAGAATCCGGAATCCAACGATGGTGGGTTTTATTGCGCTGTTTAGTTTGACAGACATGCAGTGAATCTTTTTTTTTTCAGACTGATATAGTTGATCGAAAATCTTACTCTGTGGTTATGAAAGAAAATACTCTAAAATAAGTTTAAAAAAGTCCAGGTTTTCGTCTGAATACCTTTTCTGCAATGCTTTGAAGGCTTATTATACACCGTTGCAATTGCATGGAGCCAGAGATATTTTGTATTTTTTTTAATAAACTCTGTCGCTAGGTAGGTTGGACTGACGGATCGTGTTAAAAATATCCTCATCGTGCTCACGTAATGCTGGTCTTTTTGTTTAAATGCTAATATCAAAACACACTTATACTACGCAGACACCGGCCTGTGCACTTTAACGAACTTGGTTAATATTGAAAAATACCCTTGTACTTAAAGCTAAGCTATGCGACTTAAACGCATAAGATTACATCACCCTACGTAATGTTATATCACGTCTAGACTCCCTTTTTTGTCTGAAGTGTGTACAAAAAATATAACGTTCTTTCTTAACTATCTTTAAGAAGTTAATATTTCCAAAGGTCAACAGTAAATTTATTTAGTTTCTTACTTGCCAAACCTCGCCTAATCAGAAATAACGAGATCATGCATTGCTTCGAATTAGAAATTAGAAAGGTCGTAAAGACTATTGCCAAAGCCAAAGATACATATAGTAAACTTTTTTACCATTAAGAAATAGAAAACATTTTCCGTGTTTCTATACAGTTATAGAAACACGCGTGGGGGTTTGGGAAAACGAAAAATAATCAGTGAGAAATAGGGGGAATTTTTTCCACTTTATTTCGAGTTCTCCCAAATCCCCACAAGTGTTTCTATAACTGTATAGAGAAGAAACACAGGAAAAAATGTTTTCTATTTCTTTTGTAATATAACTCAATAAAAAGATTTTGTACAAATGTTATAATTCAATTACAAATTCGCATTACGTCGCTTCGCTTGTCAAGATCGGCGGAAAAATTCCCGTGTTTCTATACAGTTATAGAAACACGCTTTTCGACCAATCAGCACGCGCGTACTATAAATTTTATATTATAAAAGCTTATAGTTTGCCGTTGAAGATCGAAGAAGTCGTTTGCGTTGTCGTATTAATTGGGCCTGGGGCCACTAGCTCAAGTCGAAATTTATAAATTTCTGACACATGCACCGGGCAATATCAATTCTATCATAAATTTTTCAAATAATTTCGTTAGAATATTCGTATCGTCTTCATCTTAACACAGCAAGCATCCCAATCAAGCAATTTAAGCACTTTAAAAATCATTAATAATTCATAACATTTTTGCCAATGAAATCAAACTTAAGAAATCACCTGTGTTAGCTTTATACGTTGTAAATTACCAAATCCGTAATGTTGAGCCACAAATCGCACTAACTTAAAGAATTGTGTGTATTTCACTGTCTTCAAAGTAGATATTTAAAAAATTCATCGACAGCCTAAACGGTGAGCCTGTGTGCACACAGGTTTCCAAAGGTCTCCAGCCAAGATAAAATTGCGTAAATTACTTGTTGCAATTACTGTAACAAAGATCTAAATGAACCAGAAAAAAGAAAAGAGATGTAAGTCACTAAGCAACATGGATGAACAAAAAGATTAAACTGAAAATTATTCCATTTCCGCTGAGCCGTTGCTTTACAAAACGCTGCGGGTGCCAAACTTTTGAAAAGTTGAAACTAACCTGGAACTTGAATGAGTAAAGTGAATTCGCGAACTCAAGATGAATCAAGTTATTCTGTATGTTTTCGCCTCGGTGATTGCCATGCTAGTCGTGTGCTGTACGTAAGTATTTCCAAGCAGTAGTTTAGAACTTTATAGACAAACAACTGCATCAGTTTTGACTTATATAGAATGTGTTTGATGTGAGATGAATGTCTCATCTTTTTCAGGGCAAAAATTCATGTGAACTGTGAATCGTTTATTTGAAGTCCTAGACCATAGCTAAGTGCATTCTAATGTTTTGCTAAACTCCGAAGTCTGCTTTCTGAAGGTGCCTGAGAAATATTTTTATACAGTTAATAGACCTTTGAGGTGCTTACGTCATGTCGGTCTCGAACAATGAATCGCAATGCAATCTGGGAAACAAGTGGGACAAAATTGTATAGATAGAAAACTGTGTGACGTAAGCACTTCAGAAGGCTATTGCAAGATAATAGTATACAATAAATTAAAATTAAACAAGGCAATGCAATTTAAACAATAGATTATTCAAAGTATTGTTTCAAACTACTATTTTGTGTGATTTTTTGTTTAGATTGTAGAGAAGTCGAAAGCTTTGGCACTGCAGTGTGGTGTGGTTCTTATGAGCGAATAAAGGAATGCAGCGCAACTGGTTTTGATGAATGTGAAGAGAAAAAGTCGTCGTCTGGTCTCAAAGGATGTTTAATAGACGACTGTACTGGAAGGAACGATGACAATTTGCCGTCGCCAATGCGAACGAAAATAGCGGCAACGTGCTGTAAAATACCTCCAGAAGACTTTAAGCTTTTTTATTACGGATAAACTGTTTGAGAAAGTCTACTGGCATGAAATCGATACTGATACTCGTTAAAATGTAGTTTTAGTCGAGAAATAAAACATTATTTCCATTTTGCATTAATATATGTTGTCTTGTGTCGTGTTTTGTTTTCATTCTTTCTTGAGATCACGGATTAATTGAGCCAAACCACGATGTGTATTCAATTCAGATAAAAAGGTACATTATTAACCATTTTACATGAAGTATTACAAATTTAGACACTCTGATCGACCTGGTGTAAAAAATGTAAAAAAATATGCTGATTAGTTTAAAACGGAATTCCACTTTACCTTCCTCCTATAGCTATACTGTGCAAACTTAGAGGATACTTACTAAATGCGTGCGAATTGTAAATATTATAAATATATCGAACATGCTAATCTCTGAGGTTTCAGAGAGTGCGGATTTTCTGTCAACGAGCACAGTTTTCTTTAGTTCTAGCTTCACGGATTTTAGTAGATTAATTTCTTGTCCTTCTATTTTAGACGTAGCTTGATGTCAACAGGTTGATGTTGATCAGTTCAGGCTGGGAATTTTCACATTCACGTGAGAGTATTGTATAGCGTGCACAGTTGGGTGAGATTTTTCAAGTCTTGTCGACCTCCTTGCTGACCGCAGAGGACAAAAGCACTTGCTAATTATTCAACACCTTGAAGGATTAAAGATTTTTACAATTGACCATACATTTGCCGATGTAATTGAATGGAATCAGCAGGCAAAAGAATAAAAATATCAAACGGCAAATTATTTACATTTGCACCTATAATTAGACCAAGTTATAGCTCTGATGCATGTTCTTTATTGTAAAACACTTTTACATTTCTAGCAATTCATCGCAAATTTAAACAAGATTGTGGTCTACTTTTAGGTTGCGATCATCGAGTCATAATAGCCGATTCAGGTCATAACTAGCATAGAATTTTTTTTACAACATTGCTTGAAGTACTCCGCGTTGAGGCGTTTGAGAAGACTCTTCACAGTTGCTCACTATGCATCTTTGTCCACCATAAGCCTGACTTGTTCCACATCCGGCGAATCCTTTTTTCTGGCACGCAACGGCTAGTTCGTCTTCTTCACATGCTGCTACCAATGTTATCTCTGTATCTTTCTACATTCTGAGGAAACAAACGATGGTGAAATTATATTTTTCCTATACTATGCCGCCATACATGACGAGGTTTTATCCTATAGCTGTGCATTAATTTTGGAAAATGCCCTGCCTGAGTTCTGGATTTTAGTTTGCTGGAAATTGGGCGTTGAACTTTTTTTAGATGGCGTGATATTATTGTGCCTGTCCTGGAGGGGGATTTTTATTCAGTCTGAAATCTCGCATGAAAGATGTGTTCAGACAAGCTCATGCATCTGATGGTGTGTTATTGATTTTTCTTCACTTTGTATTTTAAGAGAAGCATATAAGCTTTGTCAAAAGTAATACCAGTTTCTGAACAACATGCTTACGACCTTACTCTGCTATACACATTAACCACGCTTGCTCTTCTCAGCTACCTCTGTAGCTCAGTGGCAAGAGCAATGCTCCGGCATCGCAAAAGCGTAGGTTCGATTCCTGCGGGAGGACCGATAGTTGACTTATTTTTCTTGTTTGTTGAATGTTCCTGTCTTGAATTTGAAGTGTGTATAATTCCACTCGAAATTAAGACCCTTTAAACCTCTAGAATTTACATGCATATCCAGTATACAATTTTAATTAAAGATGGCAGAATTGTCATATTGTACCTTCAAAACAGACCTTCTTCTTGCCGGACAGGCTTTCTTCTGAAAAAGTCCGAATAACAAAATAGTATTATTAGCAAAATTTTCTTAGACAAAATACTTAAAGACTTGTCAAAAATATTTCAACATTGTGCCCTATAGCTGAATGATATAGACACATGTTTGTAAAGATTCAGAAGTTTGTAGAGATTTTGAATAGCCATTTCATCTTACCGATTTCGGGGTACTCCCCATCTAGAGGCCTTTCTGTTGTATCTCCAGATACCTTTTCCCAATTGCCGAATTGAGCGTTACAATACGCACCTGTTTGCAGAAAGCTTTGCCATTGAGTGGTTCCAACATTGAGATACAAATAATTGTCTATGACTTTTTTATAGAGGCATGCATCAATATTGATCAAAATTTGTTTACACAGTTTAAAGAATCCATTACAATACATTCTAAGACTATTAATCGTAAATAATGTTTATTTAAGCTACTAGGGCGAGTTGTATAAAAGACTAGTTTACTTTTAACTGTAGTTAAGGACAGAATTGGACAATCAGGTTCGTGTATTTAACTGGGACTTAACTATGCAAAATAGTTTTAAAGAGTTTTATACAACCGGCCACCGAAATGTTTAGTCCTGAAATGACTTATATAATATATGACTTTTTAGCATTATTTTTATATGCCTTCAATAGTTACTTCACCTATATTTATATCTATGTGTACTTACTGCATAAAACTACAATGAGGCCAAGAACACACATAACTAATTTGCTCATGATTTCCAAGTCCTTCGAAATCTCTTGTTGAAAACGACGTTTTTATGTTCTTTAAATTTTATTCTGCTATTTAGAGTTTTGACTTCCCTATATATATACTCGAGGTAACCTCATTTGCACACATTAGAACGGATGAGGTAATCATTTTCGTTGCCCAGGAACATGCGCTACATGAAGAAACGCCTTAAAAAGCCTGTCTCGTTTCTTGCGCCTTGCTAGGCTTTGTTTTGTAATCAGTCTATATAATATCTGCTCCAAAGTCTAACGCATCGATATGCAAACCCGGATTGCGCATAACGGATGTCGAAAATTATTATACACAATTGCATGGCAATTGTAAAAAGGCATATAGTTGGTGCTAGAGATATTTTGTATTTTTTTTTTGATAAACTCTGTCGCTAGGTAGGCTGGACTGACGCCGGGATCGTGTTAAAAATATCCTCATCGTGCTCATGTAATGCTGGTCTAAGTGGTCTTTTTGTTTAAATGCTTATGTCAAAACACACTTATACCACGCAGACACCGGCCTTTGAATCTTAGCGAACTTGGTTAAGCTATGCGACTTAAACATATAAGATTGCATCACTCTACGTAATGTTATATCAGGTCTAGACTCACTTTTTTGTCTGAAGTGTTAAGAAATTGATATTGTCAAAGGTCAACAGTAAATTTTTTTAGCTTCTTTTACATGCCAAAGCTCGCCTAGTCAGAAATTAGGAAATCATGCATTGCTTCCAATATAGAAATTAAAAAGGTCGTAAAGTATTGCCACAGGCAAAGGTACATAGCTTATAGTGTGCAAGGCAAAGCTTATAGTGTACCGTTGAAGATTTTCAACACTTAGCTTAGGGGCTGTTTTCATGAGCCCGGTTCCCCGAGATTCAACGAAGCGTGAGATGATTTTAAGGTATTGAAATGAGCAGATAACATGATCCTGGCCGTCGTATAATCACCGCAACAATAGCATGTGCTTGTTTGGTGTCTTAAAGACTTATTTTAATACCTCAAAGTCCTCTCATGCTTCGTTAAATCTCGGGTATATAACCGGGCTCATGTAAACAGCCCCTTAGAATAAACTGTGTTACCCACATTAATTATGCAAGCTGTGAAACAATCGTAAGTCATTTGCATTATAACATTAATTGGGCCATTGGCTCAAGTCGAAATTTATGAATTTCTGATATACCGGGGCACCGAGCAATATCAATTCTATCATAAATATTTCAATTAATTTCGTTAGAATATTCGTATCGTTTTCATTTTAACACAGAAAGCATCCTCATCAAGCAACCTGCATATTGGGTGCTCTAATAAAACTAATACTGCATGTCGATATTAGCCCGGCTCTATAATTGTTGTAATTTTGATGACGGATCCGTCGGATAACTCGAGGGATAAACATTGATAAATGATGAAGCTTATGCGTAACTTCTATTGTCATAAATTTCGTGTTAAAAGTGAATTCATACGATCAGGAAAGGTAACGATAATAGTTCAATTGACTAGACGGTCGACAGTTGAACACACACGATTTACAATACACGCTGGGTTTCTCTGCCTACATACCACACACTTGTTTAATGGTTTTGAAATTGAGTGCAATTAATGCACAATCCAAATTCTGGGCATCACCAGTACAAAAGCCTCAAAGATTAAACGTCAAATGTTATCTCTCGTATATTATCAGATTTTATTTTGCATTATAAGTTCATAAAACTTTTTTATAATTTTTTTTTTGTGTTAGCCAATTAGGACGGTCTTGATTACCAGTCTTAACTCGTTCATATTTTGCGCACGCACATAATTAGAAACGGTCCAACGTTGATTGGGTGCCATCTATGACATATATGTGGATGACTTTAAATTATAACCCGGTTGGAAGTGGTTGGACGACTTTAAATTATAACCCTTATATGGCGCTCGGCGCCTGCTTGCATGAGATTGAAAAGCTGATTTAACTTCAGTTGAGAAACAAAGCTTTATTTGTAAAATTCTTTTTCACCTTAAGCTTCTCACAAATAATCACAAACTAAAATAACTTTGATTGATGTTGTCAAGTCCTAAACCCCAAATTTTTATTAAAGAATTGGTGGAAACAACTTGGGCAGAAATTTTCTTACACCACACCGCTGTGAGAGTTCCATCTATGCCATCAGTACCCCATAAGTCGGTATTGCCCCACATCCATTGGATTCTCGCATCAAACGAAAAGTTCAGACCCCCCCCCCCTTCAAAGCGAAATTTCCCATTTCTTTTCGACTCATTTGAAAACTAGTTCAATGCATATGGAAAAGGAAGCTTTATTGTAAAACTGTTTCACATCTCTTACAAATCTTTGCAAATTTAAACCACTTTTATCTCATAAGATTTATATGATCATTGAGTCCGTAATAGCCCAATATTCAGTTACCAACTTGTACATCACTAACCAACTTCAATTCCCCAATTGTGGGTGTTACGAAAATTGCCACATTTTTGGAGACATTCTTCTTCAAATGCAGCTTTCAATCCACTGAATCCAGATCCCTGCATCTTTTTACATTCTGAGGAAATGAATAATAATGTTATTTTATCTTCGCTATGCCAGCCATACATGACATGGTTAACTTTTTTCCTATAACTGCTTTTCAGTGTGCATAAGAATCTGCCTAATGGGTGATTTTCGTTCAGTCTGAAATTTTGCATAAAATGTGTTCAGACATGTTATCTGATGGTACATTAGTTGATTTTTCTTGACTTTGTATTTCTTGGGAAGTCCATTAAATGGAACTACCTTATAAGTTTTGTCAAAAGCAATGCCAGTTTATGAACACTTGCATGCTCAATAAACAATTGTAGATATAGCAGGATTGTCATATTCTACCTTGCAAACAGACCTTCTTCACGTCCGGCATGCTTTTACCTAAGAAAGAAAATACATATCAGTATATTACTGAATCATTATAAATAACTAAGCTATTTATAAACTCGGTGAAAGTGTCTGAACATCTACTAAAGTCTTTGCGCTTTCATTTTGCGAACTTGTGCACGGTGATAACAATAGATTGGCATTATATAGCGATTGTCCAATAGCATGACTTTCTTATATCACTCAATTATCAATATACTGCTAATTATACAGTCATTTCAAAGTTTTGTCAAGATTTTGTCCATTTCAACTTACTGGTAAGCGGGTAATCCCCATATGGTATATATAATGCAGGTTTGGCAGGCCTTTCTGTTGTGGCTACAAATATCTTTTCCCCATTAGCTTGACCCTCAGCATTGGCACCTATATGCAGAAAGCTTTGCTATATTGACTGTTTCCAACATTGAGTTACAAATAATAAAATTATCATCGTGTTTTTAAGGCTCGTGCATCGATTTACTTACTGCATGAAGCGACAATGGCAGCCAGACCTAGAACACACAGAACTGATTTGTTCATGACAACCAAGTCCTTTGAAATATCTCGTTGAAGGCGACGTTTAATCGCCTATTTAGAGTTTCGACTTCCCAATATATACTCGAGCCTCGAGGTTACCGCACTCATATAACTTGCACATATTAAAACGTATGAGGTAACCGTTGTCGTTGCTTAGGAAGTTGTGCTACATAAAGAAACATCGTAAAAAGCCTGTTCCGTTTCTTGCCTTGCTTGGCCTTGTTTAGTAATCGATCAGTCTAATATCTGCTGGCGAGTCCAACGCATCGATATGAAAATCTGGATCGCGCATAACGGATGTCGAGGACTCAAATTCTGAAGGAGGTCGAGGACTCAAATGCCGCCATCTTGGTAATTCAGATTCTGCGCTCTGATTGGCGAGATAAGCCACTGATCTGTATATGATCTAGTAAAGGTGTAAAAGACATTACTATCGCTGCTATTATATAGTTACTGGTTTATTAATATCCGTTGTTGAGCAATTGTGGGTTGTATTGCGCTGTTTATATGCAAGATATAGTGACTTCTACTGTTTTTTATCGATTGACTGATAGTTGACGGCAAAAATAATTGGTGTTCATTGATTCTCAACTCAAAAATCTTATCACTGCATGGTTTAAAATATAAAATACTATATCTTTCAAAATACTATCGAATAAACTAAAACAAGTTCAAATCTTTTTCTTAAGACGTATTCTAATTGTTTTGAGAGTTCAGCGAATACGTTTCATATTATTTATTAATTGCTCTATATCTATCACTGACCTCACTGAACAACCGCTCCGGGAGGTTTAATTAAAAGATATTATTTATACTTTCTTCCTGATTGGTGGATCAAACACGATAATCACGCAATCGCGGTGAAATCACATTTCAAAATGCTAATGGCATATTCAGGAATAAAACACTTCATGTTGTATAATAAAGTAAAGTATTCTATTAATTTCTCTATATCTATCACTGACCTATATATACCAGATATTAACTGAACGAGTCGAGAAAATTTCTCACGTAATATCGCCGGTTATCGTGTTCTCAAGGTTTCGAATAGAGGGTTTCATGTTTATAATTTTATTATGTTACGCAAAATCTTTTGGCAGAAACTGAATATGATTCAATTAGTTAAAAATTTCTTATACCCAAATTATGCAACTTAAACGCAGGAGTATGTTGTTGAGTTACCTAATGTACTGTACATCTAACACTTTTTTTCTCAAGTGTTTACGAAAAATGTAATATTCTTTCAAGAAGATATTGACGATATTTAAGTTCTGACAATAATAAAGAATCAATTGCAATTTCTATAATGCATGTTTCTGCAACTTTTTGCTAACTTTGGCTGAGTATTACGATCTTAATTGGCAAGCAATTTAAATTCTGACGAAAATGCTAATGGCATATTCAGGAATAAACACTTCATGTTGTATAATAAAGTAAAGTATTCTATTAATTTCTCTATATCTATCACTGACCTATATATACCAGATATTAACTGAACGAGTCGAGAAATTTCTCACGTAATATCGCCGGTTATCGTGTTCTCAAGGTTTCGAATAGGGTTTCATGTTTATAATTTTATTATGTTACGCAAAATCTTTTGGCAGAAACTGAATATGATTCAATTAGTTAAAAATTTCTTATACCCAAATTATGCAACTTAAACGCAGGGTATGTTGTTGAGTTACCTAATGTACTGTACATCTAACACTTTTTTTCTCAAGTGTTTACGAAAAATGTAATATTCTTTCAAGAAGATATTGACGATATTTAAGTTCTGACAATAATAAAGAATCAATTGCAATTTCTATAATGCATGTTTCTGCAACTTTTTGCTAACTTTGGCTGAGTATTACGATCTTAATTGGCAAGCAATTTAAATTCTGACGAAAATGCTAATGGCATATTCAGGAATAAACACTTCATGTTGTATAATAAAATAAAGTATTCTATTAATTTCTCTATATCTATCACTGACCTATATATACCAGATATTAACTGAACGAGTCGAGGAAAGTTCTCACGTAATATCGCCGGTTATATCGTGTTCTCAAGGTTTCGAATAGAGTGTACATGTTTATATTATGCTACGCAAAATCTTTTGGCAGAAACTGAATATGAATCAATTTTTTAAAAAATTTCTTGTACCCAAATTATGCAACTTAAACGCAGGGGTATGTGGTTGAGTTACGTAATGTACTGTACACTTTTTTCTCAAGTGTTTACGAAAAATGTAATATTCTTTCAAGAAGATATTGACGATATTCAAGTTCTGACAATAATAAAGAATCAATTGCAATTTCTATAATGCATGTTTCTGCAACTTTTTGCTAACTTTGGCTGAGTATTACGATCTTAATTGGCAAGCAATTTAAATTCTGACAAATGTGCACCAGGCATTCATAGACGCTAAATTTCTGCCATGGGATTGTCAAACATGCATCGAGGCAATGTAATATATCAAAAAACAAAGAAAGTGTTACGTTATTGCCTTAAGAACACGCAGCTTGACTTAAATTTAAAGCCAATCCGTAATCATGAGCCACAAATCGAAGTAAATTAAGGAATTGTGTGGATTTCACTGTCTTGAAGGTAGATACTTCAAAAATTCATAAACAGCCTAAGCCATGAGCCTCTGCGTATACAGGTTTCGAAAGGTCTCCAGCCAAGAAAAATTGCGTAAATTACTTGTAGCAATTACTGTAACAAAGATCTAAATGAACAAGAAAAAAGAAAAGAGATATAAGTCACTAAGCAACATGGATGAACAAAAAGATTAAACTGAAAATTATTCCATTTCCGCTGAGCCGTTGCTTTATAAAACGCCGCGGGAGCCAATCTTTCGAAAAGTTGAAACTAACTTGGAACTTGAAAGAGTAAAGTGAATTCGCGAAGTCAAGATGAATCAAGTTATTCTGTGTCTTTTCGCCTCGGTGATTGCCATGCTGGTCGTGGGCTGTAAGTATTTCCAAGCTGTAACTTATAACTTTATAGACAAACAACTGCATCAGTTTTGACTTATAGAATGTGTTTGATGTTAGATGAATGTTTCATCTTTTTTTTCTGAGAAAAAATCTGTGAACTGTGAATCGTTTATCGCCCCTGCGATCTGTTAGCCTGTTTGAAGTCCTAGACCATTTGTAATCTGTACACTGTATTCTTTTGTTTTTAGCGTCTGTATGGTCGATGGAGTGTGGAACTAGGGGCGATGGAAGTAAGAGCTATCGTTACAGCAAGGGAGATGAAAGAAATAAGGGCTATCGTGGCAGTAAGGGCGATGGAAGTGAGGGCAATCATGAGAGTAAGGGCGTTGGAAGAATGGACTATAATGGCAGTAAGGGCGATGGTTATAGCAAGGGCGATGAAAGTAATAAGGGATATCGTTACAGTAAGGGCGGTGGAAGTGAGGGCAGTCATAGCAATAAAGGAAGTGAGGGCTATGGTTACAGTAAGGGCGATGAAAGTAATAAGGGATATCGTTACAGTAAGGGCGGTGGAAGTGAGGGCAATCATAGCAATAAAGGAAGTGAGGGCTATGGTTACAGCAAGGGCGATGAAAGTAATAAGGGATATCGTTACAGTAAGGGCGGTGGAAGTGATGGCAATCATAGCAATAAAGGAAGTGAGGGCTATGGTTACAGTAAGGGCGATGAAAGTAATAAGGGATATCGTTACAGTAAGGGCGGTGGAAGTGATGGCAATCATAGCAATAAAGGAAGTGAGGGCTATGGTTATAGCAAGGGCGATGAAAGTAATAAGGGATATCGTTACAGTAAGGGCGGTGGAAGTGAGGGCAATCATAGCAATAAAGGAAGTGAGGGTTATGGTTACAGCAAGGGCGATGAAAGAATGGGTTATCGTTACAGTAAGGGCGATGGAGGAGAGGAGTATCGAAGCAGTAATGGCGATGAAAGTAAGTCTTCAATATGCACACAGTACTATATACAGTAAAGAGTTACAAGTGTGGGAGCAACGAGTATCTAATCTACGAGTAAAGGCTCTTTTTCTCTCATCGCAATGGCAAACTCGCAAGCTCTCTGGGAGGGTTTTCATTCAATGAAAATGCTTTTAACTACATGCAAGCGCTCGTAGCGAGCTTGTGCCTTGTGAGTAGGTTTTTGCGACGAGAGTGGTAAAGACCCTCAACTCGCGACAATGACAGACATTTCAGTTTAGCTGAGGAGGGATGTTGATCGTATTAACGGCAAATCATAGCAATAGAAATCAGTCAGAAAACATCATGTTACAGGAGCATAAAGTAACTCGCAGTTGACGTAATTTTAAGCTTAGTGCATTCTAACGTTTTGCTCAATACCGAAGTTTGCTTTCTGAAGGTGCCTGAGAAATTTTTTTACAGTTAATTGCAAAATAACAGTAAAATAAGAATAAATAAAGGTCACGATTATTGATCAAACTATAAAGCAGCTATACGCCTAGGCAATGCAATTTAAGCAATAGCTAATTCAAAGTACTATTTGAAACTACTACTTTGTGTGATTTTTGTTTAGATTGTAGAGAAGTCGAAAACATTGGCACTGCAGTGTGGTGTGGTTCCTATGAGCGACTTCAGGAATGCAGCGCAACTGGTTTTGATGAATGCGAAGAGAGAAAGTCGTCGTCTGGTCTCAAAGGATGTTTAATAGACGACTGCACTGGAAAGAACGATGACAATTCGCCTGCGCCAATGCGAACGAAAATGGTCGCAACGTGCTGTAAAGTACCTCCCGAAGAGTTTAGCATTTATTATTAACACGGATAAACTGTATGAGAAAGTCAACCGGCATGAAATTGATACTGATACTCGTTAAAAAGTAGTTTTAGTCGAGAAATAAAACATTATTTCCATTTTGCATTAATATATGTTGTCTTGTGTCGTGTTTTGCTTTCATTCGTTCTTGAAATCACGGATTAATCGAGGTAAATTAATTTAAAAGATACATTATTTACCATTCTACATGAAGTATTACAAATTTAGGCACTCTGATCGGCCTTGTGTAAAAATTGTAAACAAATATGCTGATTAGTTTAAAACAGAATTCCACTTTGCTTGGTAGAATTCATTTCACTTTACATTCCTCCTATAGCTATTCTGTCCAAACCTAGAGAATACTTACTAAATGCATGCGAATTGTAAATATTATAAAGATATCGAACATGCTAATCTTCGAGGTTTCAGAGAGTGCGGATTTTCTGTCGACGAGCACAGTTTTCTTTAGTTCGAGCTTCACGGTTTTCAGTAGATTAGAGAACACCGCAGGAAATGGTATGTATGAAATTTCCACCCGAGAATTAACCACTGGTTCCTAATTGTGCATTTCTGTATTGCTATATATCAAAGAGAATACTATTAAACAAGTTCAAAAATGTTGAAACGCGATCTTTTCTCCTGAATACGCATTCTGCAATCTTTTGACAGCTGATCGTACACATCTGACGGCTGTGAAATAGACATTTGAGGCTTAAGTATATATAGAGGTTTATTAATTCAGACGATTCGTTTTTACCGTGTGCAAGCTTCAAATCTTTAGTATAAGTTATATTTTGTTAAGCATTTATAAATTTTTTTGCTCCGACTAAGAATTACCAATTTCCGCAGTGTCGGATTAGAGTCCTGGTTTTGAAAGCCCCGTTACACTACAGTCAATTTATTGGCACGGAACGGCTTAAATTATCACCCTTGCTTTCTCACTTTAGTCTTTATCGTAATGTCTCATATATTCAACTGCCCTATATCTCACATTTCTCCACTGAAGTCAATAATTATTCGTATAGACAGTTTAACGGGTACCCGTTTTAGCCATGCGTTCGAATAAATTGACTGTAGTATGAGAGCAGTGCGTGAAACGAAAAGCTTTTAATTTTTTATGCGAAGACCGGGGAAAACTAAGCCCTCTGAACTGAGAGAAAATTTGCCGAATATGATGCCCGGCAAAATGGGTGCCCGTCTCTGTTTTGGTAGGCTGAGCACTAATTAAATTGGGCACGGGTAGCCATTTTAGCCATGCCGTGTTACACTACACCCAATTTATTGGCACGGCACGGCTAAAATAGTTACCCGTGCCCAATTGTATTGGTGCTCAGGCTACCAAAACAAAGGCCAAGCACAGATGAAATGGGCACGATTACCTAGTGTAAACGGGGCTTTAAGTAAGCCAGATTTTTGCACATGTTCCTGCCGGCTTTTTTTCTGGCTGCGGCTTGTTCTTCCAAATATTTCTATCACACAGCGTGTTTTCCATTTTGCGATTTGATATTCAACTCATTTTGCTCGAAAGTGCGAATTATAGAAACACAGCGAGGGGAGACGTCATGCAGACAATCAATCACAAATATCGCTTTTACGTCAATACAAACCATGAGGTGCAAGCATAAAAACCTTAACAGCATATGAACGGATGAATCACTGCATGAAAATCGGTTTTCGTAAGGATTTCCAATTCCAACAGTTCGCTAGCGAAATATATTTACATATATTTTTTTGAATAATTACGGAAAGAAATTCGTTCACCCTGAGAGTATCGTTTCAAATTAAAAATGCAAATATTTTGCGAGCCAATCATTTCACCGCCGGTGGTTTGAGGGGAAACCCGGCCTAGCTGCTTCCAAGAAAGGAAGTGCAAATCGAAAGTTGAATTTTGCTTATATGTTTAATATAAAGGCTTAGCAACGGGCGACGGAAGAATAAGATAAAAGCAGCTACAATGAACCAACTTAATTTTTAAAAAGATAACATGGCATATTTCCTTGTACGTATACTGTATACATATAATTACTATTGTTAAACCGTATGGAATGCAACATAATACGTTTCACTTCCAAGAAATGCGACAGGAAATAAGATTTAAAAGTTCAAGTTTGTAAACTCAAATTAAGTTTGCCTCGTCATGGGCGACGGAGAATCCCACCAGTGCTGTAGTCAGGCATTCTCCGAATCAAACGACGAATTTATGAGCGGGAAACGATGGCAGGAATGTCGTGAACAAGTTTGCTTCGATTATGTTGTGATTGGATCATCGTTTTGTGCGTGGGCCTTTACTCATCGCATCTTGTCGAACAACCCAGAAGCGAAAGTTCTTATTCTCGAATGCGGCGAATATCGTCGGGAGCACTTCGAAGACCATGAACCCTCCGAAAAAAGGGAATTGACATATTCCACAAAGACATTTCCGTGGAATATTACGAGGAAAATGCAGGATGAAGAATACATCAAAGATCTGGACGGGGTGAACATTTTCTTTGGAGGGCAGTCGGCTTTTTGGCGCGGTTGGTGTCCCCAACCGACTAGAGAAGATCTGGATGGTTGGCCGGACAGTGTTAAAAATGTTGTCGAAAAATACTTTCCAGAAGCAGTTGAGCTTCTAAATGTCAAGTCTGCAAATACGATTGGCATGAATGAGCACGTCAACGACAATCGTGTTTTTGGCAAACTTCAAAACGTTCTTGTTGAAAGAATTCAATCGTGCCTACCAGAAGTTAGTCACGCCATGCTTGCTATTAGCCCGGATAAATCCAGGTATTTAAAGTCATTAGCGTTGATTTAGCCGGTCTTTTGAACACTGAAATGTTTCACTGACCCTGTGTAAAAAATTACGTAATAATAATAATAATCGCTAATATCTTTAGCTAGCGGCATATTCCGGCCAAATTATATTTAAGTAAATTGGCTTGTAAGTACACCACGTAAGTGTAAACTGCAAAGCTTTCGGTCCGTTAACCCCGGCCTTCGTCAGTGCAAAAGGGCCGAAAGCTTTGCAGTATTAAATACTTACGTGGTGTACTTACAAGCTAATTTACTTGTTGATGTCAGCATGCAAACATACAAGAATATTAAATTACAGTTATTTAACCTTTGCATGGGCAGTATAAATGTATAATTTACCCGGTTTAAAATTGATATTGCCGTTTAATTCAATATCGAGATAATATTGGTGTTTTTAAAAATATCAATGAAGTCATATTTATGTGGTTGTTGCGGATTGTGCCTGATTCCTGACAGGTCCAAACATGCCAAGTTCGTCGGTAACTTGCATGCTGAGACCTGTTTCAGACGTCGAAGTCTTTCTTTAAGTTCACTTTTGCATTCGATTCGCTGCATGAAAAATTCAACACATGAAGAGTTCGACTCGTGAGTATTTCGAAGACCTGGAATATTATTTTGAGAAATCTTTGAAAAACTCATTCGTGCATGTTATTATATCCAAATTGCACTCGAAACCGCGTTATTACCTATGCAAATAACCGCGGCAATGAGAAATTTGCTTTGTCACGATAACGACTTAACGCTGGGTATACAAAAATTGAGATTTGATTTGATTTGGTTTTCAAACTTTCAAAGCTTCAAGATTTCTATGAATTTGCTCAGCAAATGGTTTATTTCACATAGTATTGAGGGACATGGAATGCTTTGAAGCCTCGCAAACAAACCACGCTTTCTTAGGCCACCTGTTGAGGGCCTGGTTATTTTTGCTTTGCCTAAATCGATGTTTTGTGGGCGTTTGTGAGAAACGATTTAAGTTTGTAAACACTACGCTCTGATTCATTTTTAATAAATTTCTCTACAAATTATTTATACATAAATTGTTACGGCCATTGACGTCTGATTGAAGCATAACTAATCAAGGGGCTAAAGGCTGCTTTCCATCGTCGCATTTTTTGTACGTACGTTTACATACTTGCGTAAAAGCTTAAAACCTTCTCAGTTGCTGTACAATAAATCTTATTTCAGAAAAAACATGCGAAATTGTCAACAGAATCTAACCCTATGCGTCTATTCAATCGTTGATTTCATAAGTATCATTTAAATGATTTTATGATTCACGAGCAGAAACTCAGTTACTGTTATGAAAATTTTTTCATATTTTCATATTACCTTTAACAGGTTCCCCAGTAATGTCATTTCTGCAACTAACAATTATATTGCAAGTATATATAGTAGTTAGACGATATAAGATTTACAGCTTTGTAATTTCTATATAATCACATAAGGGATACCAAAATCGTTTTAAACTTTCAAGGCTAACCTGAAAAATGTATACATGCATATTTTTCTTTGGAATGTGGTTAGAAGACGCTCTCCTAGATTGAAAATAAAAATATTTATACCCATATAATAAAACAATGTATCATTCATAACTCGCAAGCATATATCATTATATGCTTTTAATCTGCTTTGTGCTACAACCCAGCGTATTCCTACGTGGGACATGTCGCAGTGCTCGGAAACTTTCTTCCAATTGGATAGTGCTTTTCTATGCTTTCTAAAGTACGAAGCTATGCTATTGGTTGAAACAGAAATGTATTGTAAAGTTCAGCCAATGAAAATCATTCTTGCGAGGAGCTGCGACACTACCCTCCTATTATATAAGTTCCCTGAGTTTTTTTTTAAACTTGTAGATGTGAACGCATCCAAAAGACCACAGTTGCTGATCCTTTGCTTGAACTGTTACGGAAAAAGAAATTGGAAATAAAAATTAATTGTGAGGTGAAGAAGATAGTGCATGAAAATTGCAATGCTGTATCTCTTGAAACAAGCGAAGGAAACGTCAAGCTTGGAAACGCCAAACTCATTCTGGCAATGGGCGTACTTCCAGCAACTACTCTCATGCTAAATTCCTTTCCTCCGTCTTCTTTCAAGCCACTCTCTGGTATTGGCAGCCGATTCACGGCCCATTTTAGGAGTTCTATTCTCGCACGTGTTCCATTTTGTAAGGATTCGCGTCCCTGGAGCGTGTTTCACAATCTTAAAGACGAAATCGTGGGACGATTCGAGGTAGCAGCCATGCATATCCCGGGAACGAACCCGAATCAAGAGGGTCACTTCCATATTCAACTTTCAGCAATTCTAGACTGCACCCCACGTGACGACACTAAAACAACAGAACATCAATATCCAGATGTGCTGCCTGCGTTCTTGATCAAGAAAGAAACCTCGTCTAAAGACCCGCCACATTTACTTCTGGTTTGCAAAATTATCGGTGGGCTCGATTATCGAAATGAAAATAATTGGTTTCGGCTCGACAGTGAAGTTCCTAGCAGTGAGGAAATTGTTCGTGATAATCATGCAGCTGCCACTTACAATACCACCCTCCAAGCCGTGACTAATGAGACGGACCTTCAACTCTGGAATACTATGGAGGAATCCACTTTTGAAATGCTTGAAAATGCTTTTGCAATGGGAGAAGATTATCCTGACGACCCATGTCAGTTGGAGTTCTGGCATGACCCCGAAGAAGGCTGGAAAAGGGATCGCCCTCCTCCAGACAAAATTCGTCGTAATCGTTTGGTTCACCCGGCATCGACTATGTGGATAGGTGAGTACGATGAATCAACGCCTGTTGATTTGGATTATCGATTCAGAGGTGTGGGAAATGTGTATCTCACCGGAGGTGCCCTTTGGCCAGTTGCCGGTTCGTTGAACCCAACCTGCATAATGGCTGCCTTAGCCATGAATCTAGCTGACAAACTCCTTAATTAACATTGACCGCACGCAGAACAGAGCAAAGTTATAAAGTGTTTTCTGATCGTACGCAATTATTTTATTCATTTTTTACGTTTAACTTTAGCGGGCGAAATAGGGACAAAAGCAAAACGATTAAAGTTAAATTAGCATGTTTTAAGTTTTTAACCGCCTGCACTTAGTATATTACTGAACGAATTTTAAGCAATTTTCACAACACGAGCTGCAGTATTGTATTGAATATACAGAGTGTCCTAAAAAAATTTCTCCTCTATTGAAATCAGGCCTTTGTTCAGTAGAATCTGACTGCCTTAATATTATCATAAACCCAATTGAAAGCAAGACGCTTTATTTGAATGCTTTAACCTAATAACTATGCTATTTAGACACTACTGAGTTGATCATGCATTCAAATTCCAACAAAAGCTTCATTTCAGTAGGCGGGACTTTTTTGGAGGGACACCCTGTACAATACCCTAAATTTTTGAAATGAATTTGTAATAAATAAGATTTTAATAAATATGCAATTCAGTTACACTTCCTCATTAAACTTCCTTACCTGCCCAAATATTGACAAACGTTATGTGAACACATTTCGAGCATGGTCCCAAGTTCGACCGCGGTCCAGTGTGAACGCGGGCTTCCGACACTAGGAAGTTTACGATTCACGACGCGGCCAGCTGGACGACGCGTTTGGAAAACCAAGAAACTCCACACGCGAGACAATATAGCTATACATCAGTAAATTGTGGTCCAATGACAGCGTTCTCATTCTTATGGGCTGTTTACATGAGCCCGGTTACCCGAGATTCAACGAAGCGTGAGAGGACTTTGAGGTATTGAAATAAGTCTTTATGACACCAAACAAGCACATGCTATTGTTATGGTGATTATACGACTGCCAGGATCAAGTTATCTGCTCATTTCAATACCTCAAAATCATCTCACGCTTCGTAAAAATCTCGGGTAACCGGGCTCATGTAAACTGTCCCTTAAGCCGGTTTTCAACTAGGCGGAATTTCTCGACCGAACGAAATTTTTCGTCTGGTATTCTTTTCAATGGCGCGAGTTCAACCGTCGCGGATTCCCTTCGCCGGTCACAATAGATTTCGTAGGTGCACGCAGAACAATAGCTTGGAAACGAGGCCCGAGAACAAATTCGGGAAGTGTTTATTGAAAAGAAAATCGAACGAAAAATTTCGTGCGGTCGAAAAATTCCGCCTAGTGGAAAACCGGCTTTACGACGCCTTCAATTGAGGCATTGTCACTGCCTCTCGATGACATGAAAGCAGATAGCTTATATGAAACTGCAATATCTGCTAGACAAAAGAGGTTCTTTGCAGAATTGAAACGTTTATATGATTATTTTAGAGTACTGGCAGCATAATTAACTTCTCGTAGCTTATTTCTAGCGAAATAATTGACTAGCGACGTCGAACTAGCCGCGTCGTACATCGTAATAAACTTCCTAATTGAGAGTTACTGAAGGGCAATACTTCAGTCCCCACGTGTGATTGCAAAGAAAGCAAATTCTTGCAGTATAAAAGCCAATATACGTATGCAAATTTGCTCTCTGCTCGCACGGATACGTGGGCGGGGGGGGGAAACTATGCATTTGTACACCAGGGGGCGGGTTGTATCAAGCCCGTTTAGCTTAAAGGCCCTGTTACACGATGCAATTTTTCTTGCAACTTGCAATGCAATTCTGCTTGTAAGAGATGTAAATTAGCGAATAGTCTTGCAGAAGAAAAAAGCATGAAGTGTAATAAACACAAAATTTTCGTTTTTTCCAAATATACATATCTCAAAAGTAGAATTGCATTGCAAGTTGCAAGAAAAATTGCACCGTGTAACAGGGCCTTAAACGGTGGATAAGTCAAAATTAAATAACACTCTTACATCTCTCTTGAATGAGTCAACTTGAATTCTATATGCACTGAATATGTAGTTGTATACAGTATCTTTGTATTAAAGTCAAAAGCATTTAGTTCGCTTGTTAAATAAAACGATAAACTTGCTTTCTATTTTAAACTTAATAACTACCGTTTAAGCTAAACGGGCTTGATACGCAAACGGGCTTCCTATGCAAATTTCCAAGTCATTCTCATTATTCATTTCTTTAAAAATTTGGGTTTTTTATATAATCAATGTGTGCGAAAAATATTAGCATAGCAGGTCATTGTCAGAGTAGCTACAGCACTGGGCACGTGTCTATTCTTGGACCAGGAACTGGTCCCTAACCGCATCGATTGACGGAGTTCGAATTTTTACTTTTGACCTTTGAAGCAAGTTTCAAGCAATTCTTGACTATATTTGCAGCAAATAATATATACAGGGTGTATCAAAAAAAAGGTAATCCAACTTCAACACGCTATTGTACGTGAACTACTCAGTCTATGAACGAATTTTTTTCACTTTCGGAAAGATCAGGATTTTAACTATCGGATGACATGTTTTTAATACGAAATGGTGAAAAAGTGAGCACATACGAGGCTGATAAAAAATGTTAGTCGCAATCGCATATTTTCACCTTTGAGCCTAATTAAAGCAGTGCATAACAAAAGAAAAGAGCAATTAATCACGAACATGTCACAGCTTACACTGGTTTTATCACTTTTATGCCGCATTGCTTGGAATGTTCTCCTGATGTGATTTATTCATACTTAATATGCATATGCGGTTAGTTTATTCAAAAGCAAAATTCTTCAATTAATCCCAAAGAGAGTTAATTTTCAATGGTTTTAGTCCCAACTCTCAGAGGTGAAAATATGCGATTTTGACTAACACTTTTTATCGGCCTCCTATTTGCTCATTTTTTCACCATTTGGTATCAAAAACATGTTATTTGATAGTTAAAAGCCTAAACTTTCGGAATGTGAAAAAAATTCGTTAATAGAATGAGTAGTTCACGTACAATAGCGCACCAAAGTTGGATTACCTTTTTTTTGATACACCCTGTATATACATATCATTAATATTCAGCCTATATATAAGTAAAGGCTAACGATTAGAAATACATTGTCCTCTGTATTGTTGTAAGTACAATCACAGTTAATCCCGGTAAAGCTGCTCACGAATGTGGACGACTAATTATGATTAATTATAAGCTTTATTGCGGTGCCCGCGCCAAGTTTGGCACCGCATTATATTCTGCCTGTGAGTTTGTTTGTTCGCATCAATACGTTTCCTTAATCGCCTAGTAAAAATTCCTTGCACATGCTTGGAATGCTTGGAATTTTTTCCTAATTATTACTATTAATCTTGTTGTACGTTTGCCAAATTCCTTTTTTAAAGGAACGTTCTTTTTTCAATTTCAATCTCAAACTCTGATAATTGCGTGTATCTCTGCTTTTATGCACCCAAGAAGGACAAAAATACCACCATTCGATTCAGCGTAAGAAATTATACTTACAGGTCTTAAATATATTACTAATCAAGAGTATTCGCAGCGATTTATGACGTTTGAAAGACAAACGAAATTGAATTGTTGACAAATCGCTCAAAATTACTATGCTATACTTTTATAGTAATAGTAAGTTTGGTCTTTGATATCTTTCATATCGTTGGTTTTCTCTTTTAATTTTCGTCCTTAAATAAGTGGATCGGTCTTAGTATCGTTGCTCTTCTAGTTTCCGGCTCTACACCAGTTTATTCGTCTCACGTTTCTCTTCATTTTGATAGTATTTTTAGATAGTATTTTTAGCCTCAATATTTTATTTCTGAAGATTTTAAAACGGCGCAATTTTGACCTTAATGTACCAACCAACCAGGCTGCGGCCGACAAGAGAATGTAAGTTGGTGATGTCGTTAGAAATGAGCGGACGTTTTATTTCTAGGCAAGCATTGCGGGCACCGCATTTTAGTACTGTGTCTGGTTTGTTTTTCAAGTCATAATCTTGGAGCTCTTGAGCGTTTAACGATTTTCACAAGATCGAAACTCGATCACGCAGTTCCTGGTCCACTATACAGGGTGTCTCAAAAATAACGCAACCACTTAAATATGCAGAACATTAATACAGCTCTAAAGCGCAATAGATTTTAGCTGAACTATGGTGTAAACCCGAACAATATTAATATTCTTGCATATTTAAGTGGTTGCGTTTTTTTTGAGACACCCTGTAGTACGATCGTACTTGTTTTATTTGGAGCTTCGGAAATTTGTCTTTCATTGTTTGGAGCTAATCTCGCGATCTAATAAATTTATAAATTATTATAATGACTCATGCACTCTTCAAAAATTCTTTGTTTTCACAATCACTCAGGCACACCGAGGTAGTCCGGGCATATAGCAGGACAAATTTTTTTGTCCGCCTTCGCTGCTTGAAAGGATTCTTGTTTAAGACGAGCAGATAAGCGCAATAGTGAACGATATTTAACGAATTCCTGTGATTGTGTTTGAGCTCAAATCGAGCCCATTTTCAGTTGGCGAATTAAGCAGGGTAAGTTCAGTTCTATTAATTTCTTTCAGAAGGCATGTTATAACTAACAATAACATTTCGTGCACGTGTGTCGTGTATATGCGACTTTACGCCGTTTACAATGAAGACAACGCAAAATTATCACTTATTAATTACTTACAGAGACCATAACAGTTAGTCTGTTCTGTGCCTCCTGACTGCCGCAGTTGCCCGAAGCTAAGCAATGCCAATTCTGACTGATTAACCAGTTCGTTTGTACATTAAAAAGTACGCTTCAATGCCCGTTATATGGCAATTAATGCTATACAATAATTAAAACTTTAATGAACCGGTTTTCATTCACAATCGTTACATTTGGGTGTTAGTATTCTTAGCAAAAACATGCGAGTAAATCTATCTAAATACTAGGTTACCCATGGGCATAAATACTGCCTGAACCCATGATGTTCATGTTCGGATTGCCAATCTCGTTCCCAAGGGAATTCTCTACAAGGCTGTTTAGGGAATTCTCTACGTAGGGTCAATCCTGTGCGAAGGCTGTTCCTGGTTAAATGTTTAAATATTTCATTTAATCCCCTGATCCCAGTGTTTGAGAATTTGGTTGCTATTTACTTATGGCGTAACTTTGTCGGTGCTAAAAATGCACACAAATGGTCTTTGTCAGTTGCGAATCTTAACGTAGCTACCTCGGTTCCTGCGTACTCGAAACTGAAGGGCTCCAAATATCACATGTTTCGACTCTATGAGATCATTCACGTGAGTTAAACACAAGACGAACTATCCGGACGAACTATGTATATATGTAGACGAATATACGTTCCAACATAACCAGGGAGCAGCGTGGCAGCGCTCCCTGGCGCTCTTCATGCTAAATATCCCTACTAACAGACAGATGATGCGTCGAGAAGACTAACTAGACGAACTATGCGAAAAATTCGTTTGGACGGATCATCTGTTTGTTTGCCCGTGTTTAGAAGACGAACTACTGTCTTTTGCTTGCTCAAGATAGATATTAGACAGCAGGTCGTAAAAATTAAAAGTTTAAACATATTATCACCTTTTATTAATAAATGTTCTATTCGCTATAGCGCACGCGCCCGAAGGAAACGGAATTTTCTCCGCATGATTTTCTTTGCAATCGTAAGAGTTGGATCCTAGCGGATTGCCTTGACCCAACGTACACAATTGAGAAGAAAATTAGGCGATATAAAAGTTCGTTTGATAAAAAAATTCAGCTTAATGTAAAACGTCATATCGTCATCTTAAGAATTCATCTTAGGCCACTTGAGTCCATGTCATTCTGCCTAACCTGTCACGGATTCAACATGCACGCCAATTTTATATTGACTTATACGTCTATCAAACTTCCAATGTCGCATATGTGATCTTAGCTGAATAATCTTTTAATCTGAGACACTGTGCTCTGTTAGTTCGGCTAATAAGTATAATCAGTGGCGTAGCCAGCCTGAAGATTTTGTCCCGCTATGTAAATTTCGAGTCATTCATTTCTTTAGAAATTTATTGTTTTTACCGTCAATGAACACCAAAATATTAGCATCGCGGTGACAAATCCTCAGGCTGGCTACGCTACTGAGTATAATCAGAAATTTGATACTAGGATAAAGTGCCATTGGCATTGAGCCCTGAGAGGCATGCATCTCGAGCAAGGAAGGTTAGTGATCAAATCTCGTTGAAGACAGACCAAACCTACTAAGAAAGAAAGGTACAACTCATATTTCAGACCTTATATTGAATTTTGGCTACAAGCAACGCAAAGAGAAAGTGAGGAGACCAAAGTAAGATAGTATACAATTTGTTATTCTCCATGAACGTGATTATTTCATACATAAGTATTGAACAGACACGTCAGTATCACAATATGTTAATTGTTAAGTTGATCACAAAATCTACCCTAGATTTTTTGTTCTTATTTAGCTTCAACTCGCACGATTGATGGTTATTTCTAAGCGATTTAATATCGAATTAAAAGTCTATAAAGTATAGTATTGTTTATTTTGAAATCCGCGAAGTTCAAACCTCCTCAGACCTCACGGCTCACGCAACCCGAATTAACCCATCGACCCACTGTAGGCCCAAACGAGATCACAAAATCAAAATTCAAGCCTACATACTCTACTTTAATACTCTCTCCTCCGCTGTAGCCTGCGGTGCAGACGCTTCGAATTACAAAGGAATAAAAAAGTGTGTTCCTTTTTAATTCGAAGCGTTTGCACCGCAGGCTACCTCCGCAGGGGCTTCGAATGCAAATGCGCTAGATTTTTAAAGATAACCGCTGCTGAAATTTGAAACGCGAGCGAGGGTTAGGGAGAGAGAAAATTGAGGAAGCCCCTGCCAGATTTGCTTCGATTTTTAGCACAAGAACTCGAAAAGTGGGACATCCTGAAATGTTGTTGCTATCCGCAACAACAGGACAATATATCAGGACAATTTATGATAACTGTGAAGAAAGGACTTTTGATGAGAGCTCCTCTAAGCGCACGAGTGGTCGGTGCGAGGGATTTTATTTCGCAAGTGTGATGTTGTTGTTTGAGTCAAATGAGAAAAGCCGTTTCTAATTGACTGCGATTTGCGAATTTTCCTGAATAAACGGCGAGCGCTTTCGAATCAAAAGTTCAATAATACAATCAATTATATCCATATAAAGAATGACATTCAGAATGGAAGATATATAGTTCGTATTTTAAGAGAAATTACGAAAAGTATTTCGCTGATCACAAACCGCAATACGACGCTGCATAAATTTATATTTTAGCCATGCAGCTTCTGCGAATTTTCTAGAGTTCGTACTTGGGTCAAATAAACTCAAAATATCCTCAAATAATGCCGAATGCATTGATCAAGAATGACTCGCAGAGATTTATTGCATGGAAAGTAGCGGAGTTATTTCCACATTTGCAAGATACACCCCGCCCCCGGTTTGATGCCATGCTGGAAAGCAAATCTGGCAGAGGCTTCCTCAATTTTCCCTCTCCCTAACCCTCGCCCGCGTTTCTAATTTCAGCAGCAGCGGTCATCTTCAAAAATCTAGCGCATTTGCATTCGAAGCCTCTTGGGAGGAGAGAGACTTTAATAGCTGTGATCAATCATTCCAGTTTGACGGCCAACTGTCAAAAGCGTTAATGCTGCAACAATACTCGTGAAAAACCAATTAGGCGTCAAGATGAAAAATTGCTTATGGACATTGGCGATATTTTTTAAAGGTAGGGTATTTACTATCACAGCCAAGCCTAAATTCTCGTTGTATGTATGAAATTTTATATGTTTTGACGCCCGTTCTCAAATTGACACGAATACGCAGCTATTCTGCATCTTTCATTGGGAGAAGCAACCACCTGACACAATTTCAAGACGATATATTTTACATGTCGAGTATTTTGACAGAAAAACGTTGGAAACGTCAAATCTTTTCGCCGTGCACTCATAATTTATTTATTTTAGCCCTATCCCTTAGATTATGTAGTTTCTTACGTGGATTATGTACTTAGTGGTCGTCAAGACAATATTTTTTCAACGCAGTTATCATTAATGCAATGAGTACAAAAGTAGCTTCTATTCAAGTGTCATTTTGTTCTTAGTGTGACCCGAGATATCTCTTCTTGAGATTATACAGCAAACATGTACTTTTCTTGGATGTTTTCGAGGTTTGCATGCAAAACGTTTTAATGTAGCCCGTTTAGCTTTAACGGTGGATAAGTCAATATTAAATAACACTCTTAAAATCTCTCTGGAAAGAGTCAACTTGAATATTATGCACTGAATATGTAGTTGTAAACAGTATCTTTGTATTAAGATTAAAAGCATTTAGTTCGCTTGTTAAATAAAACGCTAGACTTGATTTCTATTTTGAACTTATCCACCGTTTAAGCTAAACGGGCTTGATACAACCGGCCCCCGTTGCATGCGACACTGCCGACACAGGCTAATAACACGGCAACAGCTTAACTGAACGTCATATAGCTTGGCCGTATTAATTCCTATTTTGCATACTGTTTATGCTGATTGCTTGAAACTTGAAGTAGCATGTGCACACGAGCGTCGTTTTCAAGCGTTTTCAAAATCGTTTTAATCGCTTTGACGCCTTGTCCACACGATCCAAGGGAAAATATGCTTAATATGTTAAATTAGCTTCAACTTCAACTTTAAATTGATGGTGTTTAAAACCGTTTTGGCATGCCGAACAAAAATGAGAACACTTGTCTTATTCAACAAAAAACCTGAAAACGAAAACGATATCTAACTTTATATTACTACTTGTAAGTAAACTTATGACAGTATGACCTTAACTGCAAAAAGAAAGGAACCAGTATAGTAATTTCTAACCTTTTCCGTCTCTTAAAGAACAAGAGAATAATTTTGTATAAACTTTTAAGCCTCTTACAGACAAGCTAGTTTTATACGACAAGTTTTCTTTGACAAGTTTTATATTTGCTCGGGTGTAAGTGCCAACATGTTTACTTTGACAATTTAGTTTGCAGCCAGCGATGTAATCGTACAGCGGTAAACATAAGCGCGCTATTAGGTGCGATTTTAATATTTCATTTCTGAATAATGCAATAACGTAAGGTTGTAATTTAAATAACTTAATTCAATCTTTCTTGTTTCTATCTCTATATGATTCCGAATCAATATTCCATAAACTTCCTCTAAACTTGACCTGAGCAGTTTTTTAACGCCAAATCAGTCAAGGGTACAGCGCTAATGCTAGCTGCCACTGCAAAATACAATGGTCCGCTGGTGAAACTCATACAAGTTTTCTTTGTTTGCACACGAGCGAAATTTGTACTTTGACAATTTTTTCTATGACAAGTACACTTGTTCAAAATCAAGTATACTGTCATAGAAAAAAATGTCAAAGTTGGGCGTACGGACGAACAATTAGAACTTGTCACATAAAAACTTGTCATAAAAAATTTGCTCGTCTGTAAGAGGCTTTAGTTTCGAAAATATTTCGCATAGAATTTTCCTACCAAAACGGACCGAAGTATTGTTATTAGTTCATGCAAACGCGATATTGCTTCTCTTTCAGGCAAAATTTTCGGTTTTCGTTTAAGTTTGTATCCAGATTTCGGCATTAAGAATTGATATCTCTTGCAATTAACAACACTCTTTGCACCATCATTATCCAAAAACTTTGATAATTCCCTGTCACAATGATACGGATTTTCCTAAAGTGTATTCATAAACAGCCACATCCTTCAAATCAACGAAAACGTCACAAAAAACATTTCGTAATAAATCATGATAAAGGGATTATAAAATATGAATTATTAAATAAAATACATTGTTAAATTCTTAGTGAAAAATTTTAAAAACTTTCATCATTTTTTAAAAACAATAGTTACTATTACTACGTGCAGTATGGTCCTTGTATTTGCTGGTTAGGAAGCTAACTAGAAGCGCCATTTCTCAACATTAAAACTATGCTGACGGAAACTTTCTGTTGCTTTTGGCGAGAAACTCCTAATATTTTGTTTGTTTGTTTTTTTTGTAGTTGTTGTACAAGCTCTGATTGGAATTGATGGTGAGTGAAATCGAATTATTCTGTCCATAGCTCTTGAGATATTCCTAAATTTTTAGTACATACTGGGCAACGATGCATGACATCACAACCGCCTGTATTCTAAAAGCTCACTCATGCCCACTCAAACTCGTTGAATGGGGGATCTCGATCTTCTCATAAAATTTCCATGGCGGTTTTTCCACTCAAATAGGAACATGATTTCAGTGTTTCACCTTGTGTCTTTCCACCGATTAATACAAAACTTTCTCATTAATCAATAATAACAAAATTTCAATGTCACTCTTAATACGTGTGAGTGTGAGTGTGCTTTTTGAATACAGCCGTACACGATTGCGAATACAAGTGCATAATTCTAACATGGATTCTTACCGATTCTACTGTGTTTTTTTCAATCGCATTAAAATCACGTTTTTCAGTATAACCTTGATTTAATGAACCTAAATTAGGGATTCTTTCAAATGATTGTTAGCTCTGTAATTTTACTGTATTTTAAGCATTTTTGCAACTGTTAAAAAAGGCACCATGTCTGGTGGATATAGCTAGCACTATGCTTAGATCAGTAGGCTAGCCCAATATAAGAAACGTCGCTGAAAAGTTTATATTCTAGTAGAAAAGATTATGTTTTAATGTCTTCACAGACATGCAAAAACATGTCTGAATATTTTAAAGTATTTAAAATCCAATTCTCTTCCTTTTCTTCCAAAGCAACGGCAACAAAAACATTATCCGTGTTGAGCTGTGAGCCGAACCCATGTGTCGTAGGAAATTGCACCGTGGTTAACGGCAGCCACCTGTGTACATGTTCAAAAGTGTTTCAGATGTGCACACTCGACTATACACCTGTGTGTGGAACTGATGGACAAACATATCCCAATATCTGTTCTTTGTACTCAAAGATATGCGCTAGTAACAAACCAATCGAATTTCATTACAGTGGGGAATGTGGTAAGTATTGTTGGTGGTGATTTGAATCATATATAGCATACCAAAACATGCCTTATAGCGCCATCTCTAATTTATACCCTAGTTGTAGCACTGACCTCACCAGCTCATCACAATATACGCGTTCCATGTACTATTGTGTACTATTGTGTACTACCATGTACTACAATGTCTAACTATGTACTGCCACGTCCTACTATGTACTACCATGTCCTACTATGTACTACCATGTCCTACTATATACTGTCATGTAGAACTATGTACTGCTATGTACTGCTATGTACTGCTATGTACTGCTATGTACTGCTATCACAGTTAATAGAATATACATGGTTTGGAGACCATATAATACTACAATACAACTCATTAAGTATGTTGAGGCACATTTATGCAAAAAATTGTTCCTTTCGCATCACATGTCTATTGTATTTTGCACAGATAAACCAATAGCAATCTTATAATTAACATTTTTTTCAAGTCAAGGTTGATGAGCTTAGCAAGACGAATGCCATTGGTACGTTTGGCTAAAATACAATAGACACGTGACGAGAAAGGAACCATTTTTTGCATAAACGTGGACAATAACATAGTTAATGAGTTGTATTGTACTTTCATTTAGTCTCCAAACCATTTATATTCTATTAACTGTGCTGCTATGTACTGCTATGTACTGCTATGCACTGCTATGTGCTGCTATGTACTGCTATGTACTACTATGTACTACTTTGCACTGCCATGTACAACCATATCCAGCGCTCCCCTCCCTAAAGTTGCTTTGTATCCGTAGGTTTACTCTTTAGTTCATATACCGGCGGCAGTTGCCCCCACTTTTGAATACACCAGCATGCTGCTTTCGTAGCATAGGCTAATCAGAATATAGAAAGTTAATTCTTTTCAACCCTACGAGCACATACACCATATTGTTCTTTTTTCGCAGTTCAACGAAATCTGAAACCGGCTGCACTAACCCAAGACGGAAGTGGTAAGCGCATTGCCTAAGGCTAAACCACTGATCTTTGAACAACACAGGCAATAATGATTCTAAATATGGGGACGATAGAAATGCTTTTCGCTCGTTTAACAGGAACGTTAACTTTACTTGCCTGATCTTTTTACCACAATTACCCTTCTTATTACATAAGGTATTTCGTAGAAATTTTCAAACAAATTTGCTATCCGCCATTTTGTTTTATAATGAGACCTAATTACTTGACGTTACCAGTAGGGTAGCCATTTTTACACGCATAATTAAGCTTGGAAGTTCATGGTTAAAAATAAATCGTCGCTAGAAGTCAGTGCAAGCTGCAAAACTAATAATTTAATCATAATATTCTCTGCTTTGTTTTTTTCAGGTTCAATGCAAATCAGTTTTGGATTTATCTTCCATTTTTTGCCTTTTCTCCACTTGCAGCTTTTCTAGTCTAAGAAGAACACAGAAATTTTTTTACAAATTACTTTCTTTTTACAAAACACCAGGGTGTTGATTGACCAGAAAGTTGGTTAACATCCACTAACGTGAATAATAGAGACATTGCGTTCAGAAGGTTGATTGGACGGAAATTCTGACGACGAAGGTAGAACTCTGGACTTCACAAACCAATGCTTGCAACCTTTATCACCGTACGAATTTTTTCTCAAATATTTTTAAAGAGAGTATATTTTAAAATCCCTACAACAGGGGTAAATGGCACGTAATGCGAACACAGATGTAAATAGAGTAAAAGTGTGGTATAGCGTACCCATGCATAGAACTGTAATACCATTTTGTATTTATCAATTTCAAATTTTATATTATGAGATTTAGGTTATGGATCGTAAAAAAGGTTAACTTGAATCAAAGATCATTCTTGATCGTTCGATACTGATATTGTAATGCCAAGCAGTAGCCTTTAAAGGTCTGTTCACACGATCCAACTTTGTCGGATCCAATTCACTTCTGATGGATGTTTTATAGTCTGTTGACTTGCAATGTATGTGGACAGCAAATCAACTGTAAACCAACGCAGAGCGACCAACTTCATTCCATACGTCAGAAGTGAATTGGATCCAACAAAATTGGATCGTGTGAACAGACCTTAAAGTGTTTCAAAACTAACGATTGCAAGTCAAATTCCACGTCTTTGAAATGGTGTATTTAATTATTTTGGGCATGAAATGAAATTGTGAAATCAGAAAAGTCATAGTAGAAAAATTGGAAAATAAATCACTTACGACATGGAAAAAGTGTTAAACTGATTTGTCGTAACCACGCCTGCACAAATATATTTTCGGCCATTTGCCAGGAGCCATCCAACTTTTGTCACGTGTACCAAATCCCATCGACCATCTCTATGAATCACCCAGCATTTTTATAACGTTTACAATATCATATCAACCATCACTATTAACCGTCAAACTTTGTTTGATTACGATTACAAAATCGTCATCAAACATCACTGAAAAGCGCGCGTTCAGACTTAAATCAGAAAAGTGAAAATCAGATGAAACACGGCAGGTTTTAGTTATTCAAAAAGCTGTTAATATGCATAATAAACAACTTGCATGCATAAAGGCCTATTTAGATAACACGATAAGTTGTATGCAATTATCATTCTGACGAATGCAAAAGAGGACCTATGCCACAATCTTCATTCAATTTAGTTCAGAGTGGAATTTAAAGTGTCACGTTTGTACGTGTGTTCACACGTTCACATACGCCAGGGTACGAATCGTATACGACAAATCGCATAGTGCAAATGGGCCTTAATAGAACCACTTGCATAATAATCAACTTTTGATTCAGGCGAAAAAAGGGAATTTCCGAAAATAACATACTGAACCTAGTAAAATTGCTAAGATTGGCTGAAATATTGTAAAATACCGAAGATATAGCCATGCGAACTTGGCAAACTTTTGTGTACTCTTAGAGTATTATGGCCAAAAAAGTGTAATAAATTAATTACACATTTCCGCGTGTAATACAAAAAGTATACAAAAATGGCAACTTCGCATGGCTATATTTTCCGTACTACTTGACATATTGCAGATAAACTTGGCAATTATACTAATTCCAATATGTTCTTCTCAGCTGTAGTGATTTTCCCCCTTCATGTTAGCTAATTGATATTTTGGGGCAGGTTGTATAAAACTCTTCAACTATACTTTGCATAGTTAAATCCTAGCCGGTTAACTGTGAGATACACGGCTCTGATTGGCCAATTCTGCCCTTAACTACAGTTAAAAGTTAACAACTGCCCTTGGTCTATTCTTGCAAGGTGTCCATTGGTACATCACTATTCGCTTGCAGTGAATTATGCTTTGATGACAGAAAAGGAAGGCACGCCAAAAACGCGAAGCACGCTGATAGGAATCCAGTCCTCACTAATTTGATGTGACATAACAAACTTTGAGAATTGCTCTGTGATTTAAATAAACAAAAGCTCTATTTAATATCGACATGCGGCCATCTTCTTTATTATGGCGAAGTATTTTAATAAATCATCCACAAAGTAAAATCGTACCACGAAGAAACTGGTTTGAAAATCGATGACTAGCAAAAAATTAAGGATCTTCCCTATAAATAGTGGTTAAGAATGACAAAAAAACAAAGTATTGAAAGGAAAAATGCAAAAGGCAAAATAGGCAGCATTCCCATCCCAGTAGGCTAGCTAGGTTACTGTGGTTTTTAATCTAATTTGTATCCTGCTGCGGCGCAAGCATCAGAATATAATTCTTGTTTTGAAACCATAGCGACAATCATTACTTCATGTTTATTGCCACTTACAAACACTTCCGTTGGAAGAGTATGGAAGAGCCAAAAGTCTATGTGGCTCACAAAGAAAACTTTCAGTCAAGCCGTAGACGTTCAAAACTGACCGTGGCATTTGCAACTCAACACCTCAATCATTTCGCTATTAACTGTATCAACTGTATATCTGTGATACTTATATACGTACATTATTAATATGATGTCAATTGCTCCTTTAACTGTATTATTTACATTATTTATACGTAAAAAAATGTGTAATCTTCATCAGTAATAACACGATTGCCATAATTTTCCCAAAAAATTCGCTAGAATGTGGCGTTGTCAACTTTTCACGAGCTTGTTTTGATCTATACGACACGGAAATATCAGCCATAATGCAAAGAGTTCGTTTATATTTACCCCAATGCGTAAAGTCAAGTTTCCGGCATTAAGGAGTTTCGTTTGCAAATCGTCGCGAAACCCGACTAATTTCGTTGTTTTCTCGTATTTTAAACTCGTCGTTCAGAGTTGTTTACCGTTGTATGCTCGTAGTTTTGCGAACATAGAGCAGTAAGCATAAAGAGCGGTCGACACACGAACGAATATTATGGCATAATATCAACAAGGGGGAAATTATGACTGTCTTTTCGAATTACCATGGCGATTTTCAAAACATTGCGCTTCCAACATGCACTGTATGCATATTAAACAGTTTACACTTTCGTGATCAGAGACAAAGGCATTGAATTAAATAAACCCTGAGATTAATGTTTACTTGTACAAATTCCTTCGGATTTATTTGATCATGTAATATCAAGATGACCAAATCGTTCGCTAAACATGTTGATCGAAGCGAATACTGAGTATCGGTCAAGGTTTAGTCATGGCGAAAGCTTTAAAGGAACGAGGATATACGAGTTTTTAAATATGGACAATGATTCGCTTCGGGTTCATGAGACGGCGTTTGTACTGGTTTGATGTTGTGGTTATAAGATGCAACTTTGGACATTCGGATTAATTTCATGTCTACTTCTGTGTACATGGTTCTCTCTACCAGTCGTAATAGCTTACCCAGGTATGTTTTCACACCGTCATAAAGTATGCTGACATACACGTATGCTCGTTTAGCACAGGTATTATATTCTACGTTCGACCTTGTCATTCGTTTGTGTCGCGCAATCCGGGTTTCGCCGCCTTCTGATAATTAACGAACTGGTAAAATCTCTGTTTAAACAAACACGGTTTGCGTAGAATAATCCAAATAATATGTTAACCCAGTTAATTATTTATGTCGACAAGGCGAATTTCATACATGGCGTGTATTTGTACAGTCTGTTTACATTGAAATCTGTACATTTTGAACAGCTGTCGAATCATTTGAATGAAGATCGATTTCGACGGCCGTTGGCTGTGAATGTCAACCACAACACCGCCGATGTAGAACTCACACCAATCCTGACTGTTTTACAAAGCGTTGCTTTCGAATATTCTCCATTTTTTAGGAATTTCTCAGTTCGACCACAAAATCTAAAGTCATTCAAACTGAACAATGATTAATATTATACTGCGTCTGGCTAGTACTACCAGCTCTAATTATACCAATAGCAAAGAGGTATTGAGACTCATAAACACCCCCAACTCATTACTACATTCCCACTTTCCGAAGATATTAACAAAAAACGTGAAAGTGTAGCCTTTGAAAAACCGGATAATGTGAACAAACACAAATTTGTAGGCAATGTCATAACACAAAGCAACTCACTTGACCATTTATACTTATATTTAGCTACTTTATACAATAAGGAAAATATTACAGGTGCATGCGACAGTTATTTGCTTAAGAATCATCAAAGTTACAGCAGGTTTGTTTCTTGGATTGCAATAGGTTGTGCTAACTTGTATATGATCCAAAAGTGGCAAATCAGTCTAACACTAGCAGTTTCACTCGGCCGTAAACAACTTTAAAATGGAATTTCTAAACAATGAGAGAGTTCGTCTATCGATTCTCGCATATACTGGTATAGCAATGCCAAGTTCAACATTTGTACGCGCCCTTGCTAACAGTCAGTTACAATATCTGGCGATACTTACAATAGTTAGCTATTGCTTTTCTGCTAAGAGATGACTAGTCGTGATTGTCGAAATTATCTTATAGAATATTATGGAATATATTCTTTTAAGTGTAATTTGTATACAACTAATTCAATTCGACGCCGGCCTTTCGAATTATTAAACCTGCATGTGCGCATGTGAAATTCTGGCTTTATAGAATACCAAGGGTTTCTATAAGACATTATAATCGACACACGACAGAAAACATACTCGCTCAGAACCGCACTTTTCAGACTGAAATTAGGTGTCTTTTATAGGTGACAAAATTAGCGTCAATTGACTGTCCATCAATGTTTGAGCTTTAAAATGGACGACCTTCATCGAATCAGTTGGGGTTCGATCAATATAGGGATAGTAATAACTGGGAAATCGTGGCCATTTAATTCATTTCGATGAAATGACACGATGCTTGTTGCTTAACGTGAGTTTCGTGCTGATAGTTTTAAATTCCAAGCCAATTACTCAGTAGGATATTAGCTATCATTTGATGCTGACACATGTGGTCGATCTGATGAATAAAAATACTAAATATATTTCAGTTTGTACAGACTATATATAGTCGATAAAAATGACAATGACCTTTCTATTTACAAGAGGGTATATGCACGGAAAGCAATTCCAAAGGCAATGAAGATCATTGCCATTGGAACAACATTTGCATCTACTTTAAAATATATATATTCTATACGAAATCCAAGAAGCTTCGTCATCAATAGTTATGTATTTCTCAAAAACGTGTATGCATGGGTTTTCATTGATACTCAAAATGATTTAAATCCTCTTTTATTTGTGAACCAGTTTGAAGGAAAACGACGTATAGCATTTTGAAAAGTAGTTTCTTGAACTATTTGCATCTCTTGTTAAAACGTGACACCGCGATTTCCGTATTCAAGTCATGCATCTCGTAAAAAATAGTGTATCAATTCGGAATTTTCCGGCCGACGCTGACTTGATTGTATGCCAGAATTTTGCTGGACTTCAAAATATACTTTAAGTTTCAAACGTTTACCTTTTGTTCACTGCTTTTTTTGCCGTAAAATGTTTTGGATATAGCTACGATGGCATAATCCCAGAGTATTGATTGGAACGTAAAATATATATTTATATAAAATCTAAAAGATATTTTGAAGGGCTGGATGAATTAAAGTAACTCAGATCTCTTATAGATAGCTCTTATTTCATATGCTTTTGTGTACAGCAAGTTCTATGTACAAATAGTTAAATTGGTTATTTAAAAACCGACAAAAATAATTAAACAAGAGTTTAGGGTATACTGTTAGATATAATACATGCAGTGAGGACAGTTCAATGCAATAATACAATTTAAATTCATTCAAAAATTACATAGGATATGCTGTGGTAATATTGGTTACTAACGCATGATGAAATTATTTTGAACGTATTACAAGACAAATTAATGTTTGATCTTATAAATATGTTTTGCTCGCCGGATCATTTTGATGTGAGTGAAAAATTCCTAAATAAACATTTGATGTAAATCAAATTTGGAGGCTGATATAGAACGATTGCCACGCACTTGAAAATAATTTTCGTTTCGGAACTTGTGCATGTACACATCTTTTAACTGTCCACGATTTCGCAAAATTCAATGGCTGCAACCTTTTCATTCATTACGTCAAAGTATAACGTATGCTCATGAGAAACTAATTCTCTTAAGCCGGATATGACAAGCCTTCGGAGAGGTTGAAGGCGATGTTATTGAATGATTTTAAAACGCCACTGCCGGTGTTTTGACATTGATTGTGCCCCAGTTTGGACGCACGTGCATATGGCGTTTTTTCGCGCAAAAAAACCTAATCTAGTAATGAGGAAATACTTCAATATTATGATCAAAACAAAAAGATGTTCCTGACTACGGCGTAAACAGATTTAATAATAATACTTTTATAATATAAAGCCTCTTAAAGAATAGTTTTTAATTATAATATCAGAGTAGATAAATGATATGGATATAATGCTTTTCATTTTATCGCTCTCGCCTACGATCGACACAATAAACAGTTGTGTCTACAATTATTCATTAATCCATGAAACGTTTATTCTTGTTAAAAATGATATAAAACTTGAGCTATAAAGAAAATTCCCGAATGAATTGACACTGATGATAAAGAGCATCTAGTATATGAAATCACTCAGATTTTTCTTTTGAAACATCTTTATTTTAAATGCATTTATGGTTAATTTTCTTTGATCGGCAATTGTTCAATAAACATGTGTTTATGTTGCTGTAGAAACCGAGGTTTATATATTTAAGTGTGAAATGTTGTTCCAATGTGCTTGGATACCCTGTAAATACAGTACGTATTGTTTATGTGAATATATCTATTCTACTTTTTAGGTCATATTTTTATATGCAAATACCTGACGTCTGAGCCTTTTCATTAAATTGTCCTATTCGAAGGCTTATTTGCTATTTCTTTCAGAGTTATCAAGTAAACCATATATGATTGAGATTTCTAGAATCAACACTTATCACCCGTATAGTAATCCAAAGTAATTCTAAACGCTAATTAGATCAGTCAAGATATAAAAAATAGATTATATTAAGATTATGGTAATTATAAAGGTTTTATCAAAATTAGATCGAAATGTAGCTATAGCTATAATGTTGCCTATTTCAAGCAAGCAACCAATGCAGCTAGATTTTTGGCGTCGTAAATAAAATCCTAGTTTCCAATCCCTACAATTTGAATATATTTTAACAGGTTTAGCTACTATATTCATGTGCGTACAATATTATATATTCATGTAATTTGGATATCAATAAAAAACAAAAAAATGTAACATTTAATATTTCCATGATTTTTAAAGTGAAGTGTCGCAAAGTGAAATAATTAAATAAAACATAATATATTACGTTGTCATTGAACATTTTTTTCACTTCCAATTAACGTATTTGTTTTACCACATGACCAGTGCGCCGAACGTTGCAAGATCTTGAAATATTGTGCTGGGCGGAACCGAATTATGTTTTATTACGAAATACAAAATAATCATAAAATCATTCAATACTGTACAAAATACCCTGAGGTAAAAGTACAAGCCGGAAATTGGAGACAATATTACTTTGAAAAATACCAACTTCTGTAAACATATCAACATAAATACTTGGTATAATAATAATCTTATAATCACGATAATCATCTGAGATTATCTCAAAGGTAGTTTTAAGGATAGCTTGGGGAGACACTCCTTGCTCCTTATATGCAGCTGCGGTTTTGCTATAAGAACTATTTTCTTGTCCTGGTGTATGTCATTGGGTAAATATAATAGGGTATAGATCACTTTACATTGTTCATCATCGAACTGTGTTCATAATTCACTCGCAATCCATTAATAATAACCGAAATAAGAAAATTGCCGACAAAAATCGCCCGTGTCGGTGCTGGCGCAGCTTGTTTAAAGAATTGTGAAATTAAACCATGCTGGTTTTGTTTAGGTACAATCTTTGAAGACAGTGAAAAAAATACAAATATGAAACACTTAACAGCAGGCACTCGAAAACAGACAAACTGATGTATTCATACATTCGGACTAGAGTTTGGTCATTGTCAGAAATGAAATAATAATGATGTTTACACAGAATAATATATATAGACACAGCGAAAGAACATGATATAGTGTAGTCAATCCTGTCATGGTTCCACCGATTTGCCTATCGTATGCTATCAATCTAAAAAACTTTTCCTTTCATTCTGATCGTTTTTAGTAGCTACATATTTAGTTCACATTTAAGAAATGAAAACTTCTATACAGTTTTAGTATACACCCGGCTATTGTCTATTACAAATCCTACATTCTGATTGGCTACTCAACCAGTGTGTAATATTTGTGATGGTGAACGTTTGGGAAAAGTTCGCTCGCGCGACCGTATAAAATTGAATTAATTAAATTATTTTTCGGTGTAATTGCGGTGTATCGATTATTTTTCTCGAAATGAACATATCTAGGTACAGGGTGTATACTAAAACAATTAGACAACTCGCCTTCGTTGTGTATGAGCGAATAGTCAACTCAGGCTTCGCCTTCGTTGACTATTCGCTCATAGACAACTCGGACTCGTTGTCTAATTATTAGATAGAAACACGCTTCTCGACCAATCAGCACGCGTGTACTATAAATGTTATATTATGATATACTATATTTTTAATAGGATTTTAACAGATTATAACAATTTAGGCCGGATGAAATCTGTGCTTGCATATAGCTGCAATCACCAGTTCAGTTCAATTGTTTGGAAGTAAAGCGTAACAGGCACCCACCGCCATCTTCCACTGTGATTTTTGTGCTCTGATTGGCTCGATGTGTTACTGATCCATATGAACTCCAGTAAAAGGCTTAGGGTTGGCGTTAGGGTGGGGATTTGGCCGTTTAATTGTCCCTGACAGTTCATTTCGTCGAAAAGACTGCACCAATGATATTTTTGTTCCCTTTGGGACAAACAAAATTCCAAACGATTATTTTATCGCTTTTTGCAGATGCAGATGAACAAGACGAGTTAGATGATGTAGATGACCATGAGGAACTTTATGAGGATTGTCATTTACTTAGGAAAAGGGAATGTTGGAAGAGGACAGGGAACCACTATGATTGCACGACGACACGGTATCCTTGTTCAAATGGATGTCACTTATATGACCGCACTACTGTTACTTCGTCTTCTCACGGCTATATATTCAAGACAGTGTACCTTTGCCCAACTTCCACCGTCAGCCAATCAAAGATAACCAGCAGTATTTTTAGTCAGTTCCTTCCCACCGATGGTAAAATGAATACCAAAATTGATGATGTGAAATTGAAGACCAAATTCACTATAACACCAAGTATTGTTGGCCCAAGCGTGGTTATAGACGGTGATTCAGAAGGAAAATTGAGCTCTCCAATTACGACTTCTGTTCTTTCGAAACTACCAAGGTTTTCTGGTGAAGCCATCTCATCAACGCCGCCAGCTACCCTGAGTCCGTCGATAATAACACAATCGAAAGGTACAAAACTTTACCAACCCCTTCCACTTCACGAAAGAAATTTTGCAAGAGCTCCAATTATCACAAGGAGCTAAAAATTTCATCATATTTTGTGAACAAGGGCATATTGTTGTTTCATGTGACTGGTACATTTTGAATCAGGAAGCTCCATGCCTTTATAACTAACCAATTAGTACAGGCAGAGAATACGTTTGCCTTATGACTCAGTAAGGGAAATATAGTCTGTTACTCTCGTTAGTTATTGTTTGAATAGCCGATATAGTTGTTATTATATATAATGTACACCTATCGCAAAATGGTAAATAAATATATGTTATTTACCAGATTGAAGGTCCGTATAGGCAAATATTTCCCGAATTCTCAAAAACAGCCCGAGGCCGAAGGCCAAGGGACGTTTTGAGACCGAGGGAAATATTTCCCTATACGGACCGACTAAACTGGTAAATAATAGATTTATTTTCTTCTTGCGGTCCGAATTCATATCTTAGCGTTAGCTCTGTGCTTTTAAATCTCGAGCGGTCCGTACGGCCTCATACGGACCGCTTGCGTAGCAAATCAAATTGCAGGAAACGCTAAAATATGAATTCGGACCGCAAGGAAAAAAATAATGTACCTCAATGCATTCTGATTGGGTCACTGAAAATGTAAACAAAGTTGGTGATTGGCCCATGTTCCTTGGTACCACTGCTGGCAGTTATACTTATATATTTGTAAAACTATCAATGTAAATATCGTCTAAAAACCGAAAGTGCGATAAAATTACCCGCTTCGTTGACTACGCGATAGGTTTCACACTATATTTAGCATCTTTTAGGTTTTTGGATTCTCTTACATGGTTATTTGTTTCAATTGCTATTTCTTTGCTCTTATATAGCATCTTCTTTAACCCATGATGATAATGAAGATAATGTTGGTGATGATGGTGAGGATGGTGAGGATGGTGACGATCGTGATGGTGACGATGGTGACGATGGTGAGAGTGATGATGGTGATGGTGATGATGATGGTCGTGATGGTGATGATCATATTTGTGATGATGATCATAGTGGTGATGAGAAAGATGAGGATGACACAAGAAAACCTGAACGTCGATTAAAGTCGTATGAAGGAGCTTCACGTAAACAAAGTGTCATCTGCCAAACTTCGTCTTCTTTTCAAAGTGCCACGATGCAAAAACGGCCGTCCAGGACCAAGTCTATGGCAACAAAGATAATGAAGTGGAATTCATCCGACAAACAAACAATGAGCAGTACACCATCTAGTATGATCACCAGAACTATGACCATCCAACCAGGACAGCCACGAAATTCATTTTACAGCGTTTTTTCACGCAGTATTTCTTCCCAAAGCATTTCACCAACCACACGTTCGCCGCTACCTAAACTAAGAACGTCTACAAACATCCAGAAACCAGATGGAACAAAAAACTCAAGAGATATCTCATTTCTGTCCACTCCTGTTTTGATGACCTCGATTTTTACCACGATGAAAATTTCATCAATGCTCTCAGCTGTACCAAGTTCGACATCAAGAAAACAATCAAAAGGTATTAGACCTTTACTTATTTCTTTAACCTTAATGGCCATTGGAAATATATATTCGGTAGTTGCTCCAAGCTTTACCATGATACTCGATCAGCATTAGAACAATAGAAGAAGCACCGGTGGAAGTAGTCTATTACTGGAGCAAATTTACTTGATACATTAGTTATTTAGATTTAAGCAGGGTAGGGATTTTGCGGATTTATTTCATTTTCTATCCGTATTTCTTCTGTGCAGCACTTTCTTCAAGCGATGGTAAAAGAAACGATGGCGATGATATGTCGACGTCCGCAACATTCAATACATCCACACGGATTCTAGCCCGAACGACTCATACCACCATAATGTCAACGGAAGCACCGTCTTTATCCACTTCAATTCCAACGTCAGGTGGTTCCTCATTTAAAACTATCGCAACTCCTCCACTCTCGTCAACAATGAGCTCGAAATTGAGTGAAAATACCATGTCATCTTCTTTCTTACCTTCATTCACCAGTAAATATTCGTCGACTCCTCCGTTATTTTCATCAATAAGTTCAACATCAAGTGGAAATGTTATACCATCCACATCCTCATCTTTCGGGCAAAGTCCTTCAAAATCTTCATCATCATCGCCAGGGAACTCAAGTGGGAATATTGCATCATCTCCGTCTCTTTCTTCATTCAAAGTGAACTACTCGGCAATATCAACAGAGAGTAGTATTGCACCAACCTCTTCTTCATCTTCATTACAAACATTCACGAGTTCAACTGGGAATGCTACATCAGAATCAACAAGGATTATAACCCCAACTCCTACCTTATCCACAATGTCCGAAAATTACTCCGTAATCAATGCAACTGTGATTGTTGTATTCTTAAATAAAACCCAGGAAGTGCCAACATCCATCACACCAACAAGATCGATACTTCTCGCCGTATCAAGTTCAGTTGCAAAAAGAGAACATACAGGTAAGCATCACCAATCCTATAAATCCCCCAAATCACTTATCCTTAGATCTTTGTTATTGCGTGGATCTGTCAACATGTCTTGTTCAACTTTTTGTACTCACTTCTAGTGTACTGCCGTGGTGGTTCAACTGGGGAAAAATTTGAAAAGGGAACTCTAGAATGGGACAAGACTCCAGTAGGTGACAGAGCGAAGGCTTCCTGCAAATACAACCGGAATAATAATACAGCGATAGCTTACAGATATTGTATGATGAATACGACAACTATGGCACAATACTGGGGTGAAGTGCATGATGAAAATTGCTCTGCACTTGAAAAAAATACAACAATGAAAGAACTAAATACGGTACTCAACTACTAATCAGCATTTTTAGTCTATATATTTTGGTCGGTTTATGCCAACCGGAATTATCTTTCAGTACTACGGCTGAGATTGGATTATGTTATTCAGGTGGAGATAACAGAAGAAAATGAAAGCACGATGGCCGTTTTGATAGATTATATCACGGCAACTTCGAATGCTACAGTTGATTTTGTCAAAGATGGAGCAAATTTTCTAGAGAAACTGATAGATGGAGCAACGCATTTGTCAAAAGTAAGACGATTGCAAATCATACATTGCTGTTTACTGTTTCCATTGAGTTGATTTTGGATTCTTTGAATTCTGAATGAAATCATGGCCATATTGGTTGGCCATCTTGTTTTCGCAATGATTATAAAGGACCACGGTAGACCTGCATTGGTTTACCTCTGTTAACAAGCTCAGATACTTTGACTGCGTAATCAAACTTAAACAAACCAAGTTTATCTACCTTCTCCGAGGTAACAATCATATCATTACGACGGTACAACGTTAAATTGATGTTGTCTTTCTTAACAGATCAGAAAAGATGTTTTAAGTTCCATCAGTAATGTGATGAATGCAGATCCAGCAGTTCTTGCTGAGGCGAACAAGGAACACCAGTCGACAACAAAGTATGTAGTTATCAAAACAATGCCATTTACCAATGCGATTTTAGGTAGTTCTATAAAGGCCAGTCTAGAACTGCACTTCGGGCAGCGTTTTCAGGTGGGATTTAATCCGTTTGTTACATGTGAATGAGTAGATGGAGCCATGAATGCTCAGATATACTCGCCTTACATTACAATATTTCTGAGAAGATTCTTGCCTGTCAAAAGAAGTGCAATCTTAGTAATTCTTTGCCAAACTGAATCGATGCTAGCTTCCACAGACAATCAATGTTTTACATTATCTCCACTAGAATTTTGAAAAAAATGGGGAAGTTGATGGACGACATGAGCCTTAGTGGACAAAAACGCGTTCGTGAAAAATTAAGAAACTTAGTCGCTGAAGCATGGGATGTCGCAAACAAATCAGAAGATCTGAAGTTCGTAACCAATTCCACAGATGACTTTAAAAGAAGTTTGGTGTCTGTCACTTTGCCTACCACACTCCTCCAACGTTACACGGAAAAGACACGAATTACCTTCATAAATTTCATGAACGATAATCTTTTTCCTCAAAATACAGATCACACGAAGAAATTTATCAACAGTAAGATCGTTTTCCATCGCCAGTGTGTAAAGGTATGACAACAATTTTTAAATTTCTCCTCACAGTGCTAGCCTGTAAGGCATATCATATTTAACAATTTAATATATAAATCTGTAAGAGTGGTATCAATATCATCTCATACGATGCACACATATCAAGCCTGAAGATTTTCTAAGGAGGAACACGTCTTTGCAAAACACTTCGTGGCCATCTATGTTATTCCGTACCATTATATTTTATGTGATTTTTAACAATTGTTTGCAATTTTATCCTATTCAATTTCCAATCTATTTTTTCTATTCCAAAACTGTTCGATAAACTACCGATGACGAATCAAAGGGTACAAAAATGTTGTTCGTAACGTTGTTTAGGGAGATCAGGTGAAAAACCTCACTGATCCTGTGCAAATTGAATTCAGAATAACCAATGACACCTACGCCAAAAATTGCAGTTGTGTTTTCTGGGATTTTGAAGCTGACGGTGGGTTAGGACGTTGGTCAAGTAATGGTTGTAAATACGACTTTGTTGGCGATGGAGTGGCACGCTGCAGCTGTAGCCATTTGACCCATTTTGCTGTTTTGGTGGTAAGTATGATAGTTTTTCTCATTGCTTCCTTATCTTCCCACTACATGGGAAGATAAATCGTTCGCATGATAAATCGTCAGGTTTTTTAGTGAATAAAATATCTGTATTCTTCTCGACCGATCGACGTTTAGTCATTTTATATCATGCTAATCGTATTTCATTTTAGGATCTATTTCCAAATGAAGAACCAAGAGATACAGACAAACTTATTTTGCAAGAAATCACCTTCGTTGGTTGTTATCTTTCCATCGCAGGCTTGTTGTTAACAATGATAACCTTGATATCATTCAAGTACGTACAGTTTTATGTAACAATATACACTGAAATAAATTGTCCCTTGAAACATTAAATATCACAAACTAAGCGCGCGAGGGACGATGGATGATTGCTTATTTACGCTCGTAAATTTGGTGGTTTAAACATGCTAGAAGATTATTCCTACCCACCATGTGAACTTTTTTTCCGGGAAACACAGGGTGAAAATGCACAAGTTTCTTAAAATAGGTTCGGTTACTCTTTCTATGTGAAGTGGTACAAAAATGAAGAAGGTGAAGGGAAAACCCTACCTTTAATGACAAATGCATTTAAACCCTACCTTTACTGACAAATGCATAACTACCTACCTTTATACTGACAAATACAATAAAACACTTTGTTTCAGACAATACCGTAATGGAGTGAGCGGACTAATTCTGCTAAATCTTTGTCTATCCTTGCTGCTTTCACTCGTCGTATTTCTGGGTGGAATCGAACAAGTTGATGAGGAAGGCAGCAATCTATTGCATTACTTCGTACTCGTCGCCGTACTATGGATGGGCTTTCACATGTTTAAATGTTTATAAATATTGTGCTCGACCGTCTGCCTGGGGAACTGGGGAAGAAGTTCGTGCTAAAATGCGCTATTGTAGCATGGGGTGAGGAAAATTTATACTCTTTTTGCTTGAAATGTATAACATTGGAAAGCACACATTCTACCTAAGTATACAGGACTTATTCAATGTTGATTTGATGGATTTTGAGTTGGTGAAGTCAATCCAGAGTAATATGTTTTACAGGAAATTTCAGAGTGAAGATAACTCTATATTAAATAGTGTTTTAGCTCGGTCAAAAATCTCTGATATTGGCAACTGTTTAACGTGCAGAATCTAACGTTATTTCACCATGGTTAGGTAACCGTACCATAGTGAGATCACCGTGCTCATCGTTGTGATGATTTTATCTTTACATTGATTACTTCATGAATGCTCTCGATTTCTCTTCCTTTAAGTTCTTCCAATGCTTATCGTTGTCATCACAGTTCTGGTCAGTACAGATGATTACAAAAATGACCAATAGTAAGTAATATCAGAGATGTAATAACACCAGTTTGTTTCAGTATTAAATTTACCCCGATTTGACAATGCATCGTTGCCCAGAAGCACGAAATAATCCAACACTAAGACAACGAAATGACATAAGACTTTTCTTTCTCCTACAGTTGTCGGGTACAAGGAAAGTCATTTTACATTGCCTTTCTGGCACCAGCAATAACTGTGTTGGTATTTAATGTGATTATATTTGCGCTGGTCGTTAAGGCGTTGCAAAGCACGCGTATTCGGGGCAACCGACACAAACAAGGTATCGTCCATTTTCGTCGGGTTTTGGGCATCGCCATCGTCTTTGGAATAACGTGGCTGTTCGGCGTCCTTGCCATCGGAGAACTTAGACTTATCTTCCAGTATTTGTTCTGCATAACCAACAGCTTTCAGGGTTTTATGATCTTCATATTGTACTGTCTTACGGACAGGAAAGTACGAGAAAGACTAGTGCGGTTCCTGTGCGCTTTACCGGATCCGAACCACAACCGAATCATTGACTCATCTTCTACCCAACGGCCAACAGATATCGATATCAATTTGAGTATGTTTGAGACACAACCATCTACCAGACCACGGAACTGGTCTGGAACATGGCCGATATCCGGACATACGAATCTTGCAAGAGTTACACCAGAGGAACTCACGGTATATCCTCGTCCGAACAGATCGGATTATATCCCAGATTTCCTGCACGAGTCGGGTTACAGTTCAAATATGGTGGACTCCAATTTTCATCCCAGGCCAAGGTACCATCCGCATCCAGTTAGCTCCGATTACGACCCGAATCGCGTATGGGAATATGAGCATGACGAATTTGAGCTGCCTTACACTTACCGAAATCCACCTGGTAGCCAACCTGTGACAAATATACCCTTACCAGGGGAGGTGAGCGGCGATGCTTTGGTGGATTCAACACTGGCACAATACTTGGAACGAAGTGGAGGCGATATTTCTTTGAAAAGTGGGAATTCAGTTATATTCATCAACGACGGACAAAGGGTTGTGGTGCCCGAATATCCCGAGTTGGCCGGTAGTAATAACAAGTGCGATGATAAGAAAGTGGATCCTTTGCAGGTAACGAAAACTTACGATTCCGACGAGCCAGGAATCCCAGAAGGACCTCGGAGATATAATCAAGGCGGAGATGGCCTTAGCTTTTATAAGAAACCTAGGCCACAAAGACATAGTTCTGCCACGACGTCTGCTGAATTGGACAAGAGATTTTATCCGAAAGGCAGAGTTCATAGTAACAAAGCTGTCCATTTTTCAGCGGACCAACTCGCAACATCGCCAAGGGAATCCGAGCGTTGGTCGGACGTTGGCGACGTTCCTCGATTAAAAACACACTCTCGCCCTGAAGATATTTCTGAAGTCAATGAACATCAAGCAAGGGGTAAATACAAGCCACGTCGAACAAAGAGTGCGCAGCCTTTAAGGCGCGTCATAGCCGATGATGAAGTGGAAGAGGAGTATTACAGAGATTATAGGAAGAAATTTGGTAAGTAGATTAAAAATACATTCCGTATGTATTAAATTTTTCAGGTGCCCTCATTTTTCATGAAAATAATGAAATCGATCATCGATTTTTTCGATAATCAAGTATTAAAATCGAGAACCAGTTTCTCTGAAGGAACTTTTACATTACAATCAACTCAGAATGACCTAAAGCCGGACGCTATCTTGGATAATCATGTGTTCTGTAATAATCTTGCATTACAGATAAGGAACACGATGAAGTCACCTCCAACTTCATTGCTGCGTCAGAGTCAAAAAACTCCAAAGACAAACCTGCTTGCGATAGAAAAAGGGAGGGTCAATTTGGTCAAGAGTCTGGATCGAGCTCTTCTGATACTTCGAGTGACACTTCGTTTCGATGGATCGAAGCCACTGAAGCTGGGCATGCGCCTAATCTCAAATCTTATAGTCTGACGACATTTTCAGACTTTACTAGTGATGATGGTCTAGATGATGATGGAACCCATTTCACGCAATTTTAATGCCAGATACTGGCAAAATAATTTGTAAAGGTAAACAGAGTAATTTTATTTAAAGTGGAAGCTGAGTCTGCCTATCGGTTCTCCCCATTGTTATGGGGGGCCCCGTGAATATAAAAGAAGCGGAACGAACCTTAATAGTGTTAGCAGCAAATAGTTTTTAAAAACTACAGAGTATAGAAGTTCAACAAACAAACCGTTTGTTTACATACGGGTTTAACTTCCACTTAAGAAAATCACAGAAATCGTAGTATAAATGCGAGTAAACAGTATTTCCAATTTAATTTTAGCCACCAGTGTGCAGAATTATTACAGATTAATGTTCTCAGTTTGACAATATTCGCTGTGAAAGCGCAAAATTTTAAAATTTATAATAGACAGAAAATTTATTTTACATCCGTGAATGGCAATGGATAGCTATTTTAATATCGTGTGTCCTATTCCTGTTTTAGAGATAAATTGTTCTGAATTTCTATTTACTTCAACGTACTTCGTAAAAAGGTCAAGTTTTTTCAGGCTGATAAAAACAAGCAGGACTTTTCAGAGAAAATTAAGCACGCAATGCCAATGAACAATTTTTGGGCTTTTCCCCCATAGGAGCATCCCCCCTTTTTGATTATTGTGTATGTCTTCATTCGTTTTGGAAACCATGCCCAAGGGATCGACCAACATATTGTCCAGCCTTGTTTTTCTCAATCATGAACAACTATTCATTTCATTTCATATAACCCAGGCCAAAGGGAAGTGTGTGTTCATAACACGTCAGCTGGAACTGAACTTGTTTGTAGATGATTCACATTCGTTATTCGTACTAGCGCATGTCCCCTCCAATATTTACCTGATTTATAATGAGACAACTAGAACCCAATTTCTCGCCAGTTCTGTAACTATCTTGTTAAAATTTGCCGTTTAAATTTAGTTAATATAGTATTATGATGACAATTTTATGTTGTTATAGAATCGAAATTCTGTAATAATGTGGTTGTGATATTATTTTTGATGTGTTCGCCTTAATTCGGTAGGAAAAATTTATTCCTGTAAATGACAAGTTACAGAACTGAAAGTAGCGGGTTTTATTTTGACTCAGCCCAATTTTTGTATTTAATATAAAATTAATTCGACTGCTTTAAATAACCATGCGCTATTTTAGGTTACCTCTTCAGTAGATTCCGTTGAAACGGGCATCCATATTTATTTTTGTACATGTTTTGTATTTTAAAGTGAATTTAAATAAAGGAGTCAATCATAATTTAAGGAGCGGCGTGAATTTCACTGTGTGGTCATATTTACACCGCCATCTTGGATTTGCAAAGCTTAGCATGATCGCAAGGATGGTAATTAATTAGCTTTTCGAGCGATAGTTTCGCCAATTTTAGAGTTCTGTAATTTTCTAAAACGGATATGAACAACTATAACAAGGAAAAAAGCAGTTTTCCAGGCTTAAACTATCAACTATCAAGAGACACGACGAATTTACTTTTAAAAAATTAATATAAATAGTTGTTTTGTTATACTATAGTATCCTGTATCTGCAAAAAGTACCTTAAAGCGGCAGATATTTAAATTATTAACGGCTAATTCACCACGTTAACAGAATGGGCAAATAAAACAAGCTTACAGATTACAGAGACCTGAATTGAAAAAAACAAAGCTGTTTAATGAAAACAAAGAGAAAGCGAAAAGTTTGTCAACAATGAATTTTGTGGACAAATTGTGGAAGCACGTACAAAATGGCGACCAAAAATTTTGGGAATGCGCACTCGGACATCCAGCAAAAGTAGGTGCCTTCAGAAACTGCATCCGATGATTTTCCGACTGCCGAAGTTTAATCGCGATCTGTCGCATGGAACGCGAAGCCACGCGTGATCAATCTTGCACCATAATGAATTACATTAGGAATTTTTCGCGGCAAATTAGTGCGCGAAAATGCAAATATTTTAAACATGGAAAATATTGATATTTCTTCAGCAACCTCGTTGTTAAAAATAAAATTGTCTGCGCGCTCTGGACTAGTGCAAACTGTTAAGGAAGCAGAAAACCTCCTACGGGAATACGAGTTAGCTAGCACGACAAATTTTTGTTGTAATAACGCAAAGAAGGGATTCGGCAACACTGGTATGTATATTATCAAATGTATATTATTTAATACAACAGTGTTAAACCAAGATCCAGCAAGTTTGACATACAGTGAAGGTTCTATGCGATCCCATTTGTTAAGGTGTTTGAGTGAAGATAAGTTTAGCCCTTTCCCTCTGACAAAAAAGAAAGACTCTGCTGACAAGAGCCAAATCCAAAGAAAGATTAAGTTGTCACTGATGTGCAACTGTCGAATGCCATGGAATGAGAAAGATCTATGAAAAACCCAGAACCCAGAAAACCCAGACCTATGGTGCACCCAGTGTGAGAAATGTTTGGAGTGGTTCCACAAGATCTGTTCTCCAACAATGCCAGATTCAGTCTTCCACAAGACAAACATCTCATATGGAAGTGCCCAAAATGTTCATAAAAAATGTCAGTTTGATGAGATATAACACAGACAATTTGATGACAATCACTCAAATCTTGATTTGCAGGATGATGTTATTTGGAGTTCCTCCCCCCTTTCCTGCACCTTTTTATGGCTTTGTAGGATTACATTGTAGCAATATTAATTTGTACATTTCTGTGACACTCCCCCCAGCCAAAAGTTTCTCATCAGTTTTTGGCAATTAGAGAATTCCAAGGTCCAAAAATCATTCCAGGGCTAACCCCTATTCCACTGGCAAGCTGAGGCTTTTGCTTACAGTCATAAATTCTGACTGAGGCCTTGTTTATATGAGCTGCACTGATTCAAAAGAAGGGAAATTCCCACCTTGTATATTGTCCTAACATATATGATCATAAGAAGGTCAGCATGCTTTCTAGGGCTCCAACTTGAGTTTGGAACAACTACTTTTCTCATTCGTCATCACCTTCCCCATAAATAACTATCACTCTGTTGGATTTAAAATTGCACAGTAGGGAGGGGATTGAGTAAATTTCATGAAAGCAAGTAGACATTGGTATGTTAAATTAATTGAAAGGCATTAAAACATTCAAACATTTTAAACATTCACTAGATGAGATCAGTGGCAGTACTTCACTAATGCATACACTGTAAAGTAAAATTATCTGCCAGAGAAAAATATGCATGCTACCATGAAATGAATATTATACAGTAGCATTTCAAATATCTATAGGCATCCTTAAATAATATAGCATCAAATGTGGTTAGTCTAAGATACAAACTCCCTGATGAAGGCCTTCAGGTCGAAACGTCGAAAAGTGTTTTGTCTATTTTACGCAGTTGTTATACCACATTTCACATTTGATGCCAAGTTGTTTGAAGGGGCTGCCATGCTGCTCCCTGGTTATATTGGAACTTATCTACATTCTTGAATAATAATTTTAGGATTACTGGTTTAAATTTACAAATACAAAAATATTTCTGCATGAAAATGAACTGTGGTGTATCACATAACTATGTCTATTCTGTATTATATTAAAGGTGTAAATACAGTATATATGCATGTACAATAGATCAATTTAGCCACATTATGTCACTTTGATATTGAAATTTAATACTTACTTTAAAGTTCTGCTAAATCACGGCCACCCGACGGCAGGAATAACAAGAACTGGCAATTCATATTATATTCTTTAGAAAATACAAACCAAAATATTTTGAATATTTCGTTCCGTGAATTATTATTTCTGCTTCTTCAATGGTCACGCAAGACTCACGCAACAACACGCAAGATGTAACTTCGGCAATCGGAAGTTATCTTCGGACGCAGTTTCCGAAGGCGCCTGCTTTTGCTGGGTGCCCGAGTGCGCATTCCAAAATTTTGAACTTTAAAATTTGTTCCTAGAAGTCAGAGCAAAGTTTGCATATGAAATAGACTGCAAAAAAGTAAACGTTCGAAAAATTTTATATAACAATGGCATTACCGAGTGTAGTTATATTAAAAATACTGAAAGATATCGCCAAAGAAGATATAAATGCCGATTTAACGGTGACTATTTCGGAATCTTGGCGAGGCGTCATGAAAGTTTGTGCAACTACACTGGTTTCATCGCTACTTTTTGGTCCGGTCGGCTTTATAGTAGGCTCTGTCGGCGGTGGCCTGTGGGCCTACGCTACAAGCTCAGATTTCAAGCCCTTACATCGGGTTCTTTGCGATATGACGGACGAAGAGAAAGATAAAGTGGCAACTTTGGCAAGGAACGTTGCAGCAGAGCGTGGTTTAGAGTTGGTTGCTGGTTTCTTTAAGACTGATTCTCCTAAAGCCCGGGACTTCCTTGTGGAAGTTATGAAACGCTTTGGTTTGTCGATAAAGAACGCTTAGTGTTACTTTGGCAATCAGAAAAGGTCAGAATCAATGAGTTATGAGTGTAATGATATGAACTTTTTTGAAGCTACTCGTTGTATCACTTGTGTGTTCTACAGCCCATATCGATGTGGTCTCGTCAGTCAACAGTTTATATTGGTTATCAATGATTGATAATATTCACTATAGATTTACATAAAAACGCATCAACCATCTTCACAACTCTTTCCAAATTAAATATAAAATAATCATGTAATTTTTCAATATTGATATTCAATCGTGGTTACGTCATGCATCGTCGCCATGTTGGATGACTGATGACTTCTGTTGCATCAGTATTTATCTGTGGAATGTGGTGAGATGACACTGTCCATCAAAGTAGGATGCAGTGCTTATCACCAGTATTTGATAAACTAGAATAGTCTTTATGGGTGTATTAGTCTCTGTTTTGGTCCCTCTTATTCATATTTGGACCTTCTCATAGACCCACCCCCAACAAGAAAATGATCATGTTTTATTAGAACAGGTGGAGACTTCAACTAAATTAAACTAGCTTTAAGTATCGCCATGGGATACCTCAATCTGTTTTAAAGCTGTTCTCTTATTGTTCTAGTGAGGATTATCTTGGATTATGGCAGACAAAAGAGAAACATTAGTTAGAACCTAAATACTTAGTATATTGTTCTATTTGTACCACCCTAATAAAATTTTCTTCCTTCTTATAAAAAATCTGTTTAAATCTCATCACTTATAATTGTATAATATTAAATATATAATGTAAATTGTGATTGTATTAGCAGTTTGTGGGTGGTTCACTGGTGGTAGGTCAAATGATTAAATAAATCCATTGCCAAATATTCCCAATTTTTGAATGCAAGTCAAGGTCGATGCTCAATCGTAGTAATCTCTAATGGCATTTTCTTGCGGGGTACCTATGGGCTATGGAAGTGGTTAATTAGCTTTGACTGATGTAAGCACATTTCCAAGACGATATTTCATGCGATAGTTTGAAGCGTGCAACATCCGAGAATACTTGAATCACAAACTTTTCAAGAAAGTCTCATTACATCGTTAATATTCGGGAAATTTTCCCTTCGGTCACTGAAAACCCTCCCAGCTCATGGTTAATCACGACTGCCATTTTTGGACAGGAGCTATTGTTTGCTGTTTATCCAAGCATATTCGTTAAGTGTCGATTGTTGATTCTTGGCAAACAGACACGTACCACTGTTTTAACTTGTAGCCTGGCCAAATTCCACATACGAAATTCTGTCCCGAAGTGTTCACGCAGCCTCTTATAAAGAACACGATGAAAATATTCACACATTCAACGCGCAATATCTTTTTGAGATGCGATAATGATTGTGATAGTTATACGATAAGCGCTTTGCTTTTAGCCTTTTAGCTATAATGGTCTGACATTTAAGCTCATTTGTTTAATTTCGACTCGTGCTATTCAGGGCATGCTTCTAATTAGTTTCGGTTATACTATCTTGGTACACGTCATATATCAATGTCCCCGTGTCGATGAAAATAACCGCATATCTATCATTGTTTTTGGCTCGTGTTTGAAAGATTTTTTTTTTCGATTTATGTCCAGAAAATTTGTGGAATATTTGGCGCTTCTCAGCTACCGGAAGCCTGTTCTGAATCAAAACCCCTTCAACTTAGCCGGAAATCTATTGTTTACATCTTGGCTTGCTGTGAAACAGGTGACTTGGTTAAAAGTTCACTGGGTTGAACACGCAAAAAGTCGATAAAAGTTACCTTTTGAAGGCTTCTGAATTCAACTGATACAGAATGGGAAAAATTTGAAAAGGCGTATGCAACATTCCACACTGTCCACCGGGCACCGACAATGCCCCTCCCTAGGGGTAGTTTTATAATTAAGTACTTTGTGTACTACTTCATATAATCAGTCAATGTTATGATGTCTAATAAATAGCCAGAAATTGTTTGACCCAATTTCTAGCCAGATCTGGCAAAAAAAAATTACCAGATCCGGTCGGATGCACATATAGACAGCTCCACCTGATTTTAATATTTATCACATTTAGAGTAGGATGGGAAATCTGACTAGATTTGAGCAGCTTTGGTTAAAAAAATGCGTATATGGTCACACTGTAGGTCAATATGGTAGGGTTGGGTTTTAATATAATTTGTATTAGGATTGAAAAGGGAAAATTCGCTATTACAGAACGCTAAGTTGAACTTGTTCTCATTGCGCTGTCAAAATATAATGGGATCGATCACTTGACCAGTCAGTAATCACAACAATTAGTAATGTTTATCTTGTTCTAAAATGACAGTTTATTAATTAAGCGGCTTTGTCGACTGGTTGAGCCGCAACAGTTTTAAGGCGGTTTTCCACTTGGATGAATTTTTCGGTCAAACGAAATTTTTCTTTTCTTTTCAATAGGGACCGGTCAAGGGAATTCGCTAGGGTCGAATTCTTCTAAATGAAAAGAAAATCATGATCGATCTGAAAAATTCCGCCTATTGGAAAACCGCCCCGTACACACAGCAGATTGACCTATTCAGACCCCGAAATTTCCGGCCATGGAGTAAGCCGAACTGTTACATGTGTTTTAAGAACAAGGATATTTCATCGGCAAATCTCTTTGCAAAAGGATGCTTTTTGTGCAATCTCTGAGAAATATAAAGATATAAATCTAGCACACGTTTACCATTCTGTCAGACATTTCACATTTGATCTTTCAAAAGCCGCATGATTTTGGGACAGAAAATGTAAGGAATACTCACTTGACCTTAATGCCTGAGTAGATGAGAATAAATAGAAACTCAATGGAAACGTTCTGCTTTGTTGAAAATGCATCTCTGAAAAATCCAAGTAGGTGTCCATCGAGCGAATTGACCACCTTACATGTAATATAACCATCGGCAATTTTAATCCACCTAGCTGAGCTAACATTAAAAACGTTGTTATTACCGGCTTAAAATCTATTTCGGCACGCGTTTTCAGACTACTTAGCCTAGACAAAAGGGCGCGATTATGACGGCTTAAGCGTCGCTTAAAAAATCCTGTTATGGTATAAACTGCGCCGATAATAACACTGCATTTATTCTGTTTCCAATCACTTTAGGAAGTCAGATGGTTTCTAGATTAACTGTCATTCATTATCGCCTTACCGATAAAGACTTTAATATCAACTGCGATCAGGAATTCATATCAACACAAATCGTCGGGGTATGTACCTTACACTCACTAGGCGGTTGATCAAAGCGTTTCGGGAAAAGAAGCTGACGGGACACAAACAAGACTATGGTTTTTTGATGGAATATACCCCTGTGAGGTTAGTACAAGCTTCTCTGTTGCATTTTTAGTGCACTGATGTAGCTGTGTTCTAAGCAAAACATATGTTAGTAGAAGGAAATTATCTCTGTTTTTTATCGTGAACCATTGTTGAAGTGACCGCTTCGGTCCAATAAATCTCTCAGAAATTAAAGTGATATGTTTGATAGGAACCCTGAAATAACTTTGTTTGTTATTCCATCGCCTTTGCAAGAGAATCTTAAGATATCGTAAGAACTTGGTCGAATATTCCGCACATATGGTGTAATTTGTTTTAAATCGATGTTTGCGTTTACGTGAAAGATCTATTTCCGTTGAATGTTGTTACACTTAGCGCCTAATTGCGCAATGATTGGCGCTAAATATGTTAATTAGAATACAATATTATTCCAGCAATACGTTTTCCCGATTGCCACCTTATTTTTAAATCGCCGTACAGCGCTGTTTGTTTTTATTTTCTATTTTTATCTGATGCTACAATATTTTGAATGGCTTCGCACACAGCGTCTCCAGCCATCGGTATTCACTAAACATAGCCGCGATGCAGACGGATATACAACAATGCTACACCGGCCACCGGGTCTCTATCTTGTTTGCTGTCTGCCTATACATTCCATTCAATGTAGGACTTATAACATTACCAGATACTATACAACCACGGCAATAATTGCGTCATAGGTGATCGCGTTAACGGATGGGACGCTATTCAGGCACTTGCATGTAAAATGCAAATGTTACGGGTATAGAACGTATTTATTGACTTTTACTCAGTGACCTTTAATATTCGACCATAAAGCGCTCCTTTATTAAGCGAACCAAAATCAGTTTGAATTTGAATTTCGCTATGTTTGAACTTTTTTTGCGCAAATTTCTGCAAAATTCCAAACTGTATAGCGGAAACATGGAATATTCTCTGAACAACAAATGTCACGTTTGAACAGTTATAACATTCTTCCAACTATCTCGAAATCTGGCAATCGCCCAATATATGCCTTGTTTTCAACACATTTTCTATATTCGTGGTTATATTCGCGCGAAATCTGATGGGTTCTAAACGATCTTTTTACCACGTTGTTTACCACCTTACTTGTCGTGAGTCCATTCTGCCGACGCACGCGAACCTGCCTTGTAAAATCCGCTCATTCCGGGCTTCAAAAGGAAAGCGCGCTTCGCCCGTGTGGAGAGTAAGTAGCTAATGGAAAATTGCCTCAACAAATTCGACGTGCGCGTCTTCACACATAAATTACCACACATATGCATTACCTCTTTTTATATTGTTGCATGTGATGTATGTGCTAAAATGCACGAGATAAATTCGAAAATACACACTTGACTATAGTGTTGTTTATCTTAATCATTCGAAGCATATTTCTGCCCATGTAAGCTTACTCCTGGCTATTTTTTGAATTTTGACAGTTCATTGTGTTATTTTAGATTTTGGACAAAATGTAATTTCGGGTGATCCGTTAATCGGTTTAGAAACAGATTTGGTTCGGCTATTTCCTATTTAGGGCGATGGAAAATGACCATCGAACCGCTTAGTGTAACAGCTTATCGCTGCCACGGGGCAAAACAATTGCAAAAATGCATTTCTCTCCGCATGCAAGTGCAGGATGAATCTGTAGAACAGTTGAAGTATGGAGGACACTCCAGTGTGATATAGGTCACTGTCCTTTGTATTACATGAAGTGTTAGCTTGATATTCCGCATTCATTGGAAACTGGTTGACATGCATGCACTTGAACATATGCACTCACATGCACTTAAACATATGTTTTGAATAAAATGCCTGTATTTGAGTATGAACCTGTATGAATACCGAATAATATTATGAATAAGTTGACACCGGTACCAATTTCAACAGTCCCCGGCCTTTGCATCGATAGGCTTGGCGCAGAAAACTCCATACTGATTTTAGCTGTGCCGTGCCGATAAATTGGGTGTTGTGCAAAGGGCTTGACCGCGATTCTTTGTGCACACACACACAGCGTCACACTGCATGTTTAGTCGGTATTAATTTAAGATCAATGGCATAACGATTTACTCCGTTTGATTGCTCACCGCTAAGATCATGGAGAAACCACCAGTTGCCCATGCATAGCTTAAGTCCTAAATTCTAAAACCCACCAACAACGTTGGAGATCGCATCTTCGGCGCAGCGTTCCCCGGTTTGTTTATAATCCTTCGGTCTCCCATACAAGCAACATGCATTCAGAAATAATTCCATTGAAAAATCGATCACAATAAAAAATCAATAAGTGATTTCCTACTTAATTTCTCATACTTTGCATTCTAGTTATTAATATTTTAGTTTATAGATTTTACACATGTTTAATACAGCCCTGATGAGATAATGGCTGGGACACTCTATGTATATGCTTGTTTTTGAAACCCTGGTTTGTTTATTATCAAACTTTCGCATGTTGATTTGATATATCACATATACTGCACTTTCAACGTTTAATCCCGCGAAATTAAATAATGAAATATACCTGATATATGTTTAAGTGTTTAGGAAAATGAAGGTGTCGAAGCGTACGAGTATTATTCCTAATAACTATTATTCCTATAATACTATCAAAGATTTTTTACGTCTGACGGGCTAGCCATATTTATAACTTTATAATATTGTTAGATTTTTTATCTAAACGTTATCAAGATACAGACACACATGGTTAGCAGTTAGCTAAATATACTGCTGTTCGTTTAAGTATCTCGCTAACCTCTACGATTCTAAAGAATATCTCAATAAACCTCAGAAATTAAGTTTTAAATTGTTACAAGTAACTGGCTATTACATTCATGCAAGTTTTAATACGAAACGTGAAATGTAGCTATAGAAATATAATTAAGGTCATTTTCGAAGGTCATAATGCAATCGACGCCTCGTTATAGGAATAAGGTCCCATGGGAGTTACAATTAGTGATGAATCGCTTGCAGTGGCAAAGAATAATATTTTTCCACGCGAGTCAAGAATGTTTTCATAGTTAATTCGAAAACAAATCTTTACCAAAAACATCTTTTAGCACTTTCTTGTTATCCTGTCATTTTCTGATGACTAAGGTATCATATTATATAATATCCGGAATCAAGTAGTTTAGAAAACGACGCGTTCTGGTGATGTATTTACAATTAATGTTATAAATTTCATAAAATGCGCACAATGTTACCGTTACAAATGCACCATGTCGTCCTCTGATGAAGCAGTACGTTTATTACGGCATTCGTGTCGCATATTTCAAGATTTTGGCAGAATTATCACGACTTATAGCTATTAAAATGGCTTTTGCAACTAATAAGCTTTAAATAGTTTTTTTATTCATCATTACTTGACCGCTATATGACCATAATTGAACATAAACACGATTTTTTTCGTCGATTCACGTCCATCAGGCCATAATCTGTCATTACCTACCATGCATCTTGATTGAATCAAGACGAGTTTTATTTCGCTTGGTTCACTTCTCCCCACTTGTTTATTTTCTGTACAACTGCTATAGTCGGTTCACATTTCAGTTTCTACTGCAAAGAAAACGCGCGTGACAAAAAAATGCATTAAAATATAAGCAACAAGAGATAAGCAGTTGATGATGCTTAGTTGGAAAGCCTCAAAATTCATGCACTAATGCGCTAAAAATTCCTATTCCCGAAGCCTCAAAAACCACAAACGAATTTTAAGAAGATCAATGCTTAGCCGCGCGCACGGCATGCACTTCCATATAAAGTGTTTTCCTTGGTCCATATTATGCCCTTTCCCATGAACCCATTCTTAGCTCCGTCAGATTTTTTTTCTGCACGATTTTAGTGGCAAGGCAATAGCCTTGGTATATTTTCAGTATACAGTCATACGTGCAGTAACCTCTCATCCTGCTTGTGAATAGCTTCTAGATTAACAATTACGCCCGCTATAAACATCGTTGTGATAATCAAAACACTCCATAATCTACTTCGAGATTTAACTGGGCTATAAAATGAATATTTGTTTTGAGAAAGCATTCTTCTGTACTGACATTATTATAGTTTAATCTGATTTCATTTACGACTTTGTCTTCGTAACAACTTTAAATAACATCTTAGTTTTCTCATGCAAAGCTTCAACAGTACTCAAATCCATGCCGGGCGCATCGCAGTTTATAATATGATTGTATTCTCATTTGCTTCTCTGTTGTCAAAGTATTCTTGGTTCTTAGCTTCAGCTAATCAGGGCAAGGTGTTTAAAACTGGTTTCGTGTGTCATAATTCGTCATATTTCACCATAGGTAGCCCAATGCGCTGCATTACGTACGTCACTTGGGTCACGTATATAGTATATAATAATATAAGGTTGGCAAGAATATTTTATTTTCAATATACATCGTTTAAATATGATCAAAATATTAACATCTATTCTATAAAATACGCCAAAAAAATAACAGCCCCTAAGTGTAGCTGTGTAGGGTAGTTTTACTAAATTTGTACGTCGTTTTTTTGCAATGAAACGCGATTAAAAAATGAAAATATGCCAAACGTTTGTTGAAATTTGCCGTGTCCCGATGCGGGATGCCTGTTGCCGTGCAAAAACATCAATTTGAAAACTCGTATACGCGATCCTATTGGTCATCACAAAACGGTCAAAGCTGCATGACTAATAGGATCGCGTATACGAGTTTTCAAATTGATGTTTTTGCACGGCAACAGGCATCCCGCATCGGGACACGGCAAATTTCAACAAACTTTTGGCATATTTTCGTTTTTTAATCGCGTTTCATTGCAAAAAAACGACGTACAAATTTAGTAAAACTACCCTACACTTAGGGGCTGTTATTTTTTTGGCGTATTTTATAGAATAGATGTTAATATTTTGATCATATTTAAACGATGTATATTGAAAATAAAATATTCTTGCCAACCTTATATTATTATATACTATATACGTGACCCAAGTGACGTACGTAATGCAGCGCATTGGGCTACCTATGATTTCACATGTCGTAATTCGTTGTAATTCTTTGTTATGCGAAATTCGACGTATTAAAACTGAAATCGTAATTATAATATTTTTTGTTTTTCAAAACAATTATGATCGTCTTACAACAGCCATTTTTTAATGAAAACTGAATTAGCGACAATATACAACAGAATGACAGAATCTAATCGCCATTTTTGTTTACCTTTTTTAGGCAAAGTCAATCAGAATGCCTAAATTTGAAATACTTCATGTAAAATGGTATATATAGTATTTTTTATCAAAATTTATGCATTCTGATTGGGTTATTGAAAATAAAAACAAACAGTGCTGATTGGTCTAAAACAAAATTCCCCCTTGTTTTCTCGTCTGCACAGTCCTTGTTTTTAAATGCAAAACGTTGTTTGATTCCATATAGAGTTCTTAATTAATGTCTCAGGGTGAGACTATTCAGTTTTCCTGCCAAAATATCGACTTGATAATTATGAAACACGACGAATTATTACGATATACATTATAAACTATATCGCACAGCTAACTGACCTTTAAACTGAGCCGAAAATCCGGGACACTACTGAAATTTTCCAGTCAAACAAATAACCACTCTTCGCAAAGATTCAAAATTCTTAATTCAAAATTCTTAATTCATTGTGTGATGATCGAAACTTGACTTAAAATTACCGGACAGTTTTTCCTACCGATGCAACAACCATTAAAAGCTAAATTCGGTTTTACTCTAGTTATAACAACAACAAGGGTAATTAAAAAAGTAAAATCCTGTGAAATTGCACGGCGTAAAATTTGAAACAAATTGAACTGGAAGGCTTCGATGCGTTTTTTTCTTCGAGCCTTCTTTGCGTGCTTGCAATTTACATTTGTTATATGCCCGGGATGATCCCATATTCCGCAGAAAATATGAAATTTTATTTCAAAAATTAGAAAGAAGAGTTCTGGTATAATCAGCAGACGTTCTTCTAGCTTGCACCTGATCAAAACATCTTGTTTAATTCAAAACCCATGCAATCCCATGCCGTGGGCATGTTAATCGCATAACACAATTGATTATTCAGACGTTCTTCTAGCTTGCACTTGATCAAAACATCTTGCTTAATTGAAAACCAATGCAATCCCGTGCCGTGGGCATCGCATAACACAATTGATAATTCATGCTTCCCGACACATCTCTTAATCAATAAAGCAAGAACCAAAATACGGAATATTAATAGATATTTTAGATTAATATAGAGCCTGCATATGAATTTGGCCCGCCTTCGTAGATCGTAAATCGTGATTTCGTAAATATTTGGTAAAACAAATGAATCCATTTCAGTGTTTTAAGAATATTTTCAAGCATCGATTCTCAGCGATTAATTTTTTTTGCTTGAAAGCATTTTTTACCCGTGAGATTTCTCCCTCTCCTTTGGTGTTCATTGATAGATAAGTGGGAAAAATTTCAGCTGCTAAGTATAAGTTGAACGCGTGTATTAATTGAACGACGAAATTAAAGAACAAAACATATATATCAGACAAGCATTGATGTATGCAGTTAATTGAATCAAAGAAGCTTTCAGCAGTTCCATTGTGTTCGTCGAATATATAAATTTGTGTGTATCTCTCCTAAACACAATGTAACTAAACTTCGTTAATGGTGTCTGCCAGATATTTTGTGGTTTTCTAGCATATTCTTACATCATTCATCGTTGAAGGTAACTCTCTGACTTATGTAGCTATGCATTAATTCAAAGCTCTAACCAGTTTTCACAGGGATAAAGTGAAGATAATAGATAACACGAATATTTTACATTTTGGGCCAGCTTTTTTGATAAAATCAGAAACCGCACCGCGTCTAATGCGAAAAGCTGTCGGAATTACTCCTAGTGAAGATATATGACTGTTACCATATAATGACATACAGTTGCCGTATCTTAGAATAGCAGTATTTTACTAATAGGATAAACGCTATTAAGAGAATCGCCAACGGTAACTGCAGAGTTTGCATATGCCATGTAATATATATCCCTGTTTAAGAATTGTAGTTAAATGTGTTAACTGTGTTTTAAGTATTGTGTGGTAACTGAGTATGGTTGAGTATAGTAGCTGCATGTATATATAGTGGAACACCAATCTTCATTCATATAGCAATCATTATACAGTTCATGTGTTCAAACATTGTTTTATATGCAGACATTCTGGTTGGAATGTATGCATACATACATACATCAATACGTCTGCTTTGAAACACATTGTATAAGTTTATACTTTTATTTATTTTATTCATGATAACCGTATATAGTAGCTACAACCAGTCTATCCTAGCTGTAACACTGTGCATATAATATAGCTGGGAGTAGCAGGTTTGTTGACTACCATATACACCTATATATATTTGGATTTACTAGTAAATGCATATGAATGTACAGTATTAGTATACTTATTTACATTTATATGGCTACTATACTACCTTCTATATCGCCTGTGTACAGGTACAATTTACCAATAGCTATGTATATACTAATATACCTATATATGCGGCTGCTAAACGTATATTGACTACATTACTACTAGATTTATACAACTGCATGCAATATACTATATAGTGTATACTTGGCAACTGTACTATTGCTTATTGCTGCTATTTACTGATATAAAAATATCGAGAAGCCCCTGAAGCCCATATAATGAAATATACACAACAATTTAGTAACTCTGAACATGAACATTTTCATAATATATTTACTTCTTGGTTTCAACTATATACTCTAGTGATCGTCACAAAATTAATGATGACGTATTTTATCGATTTTCCTAACAATATTCCACTCTGTGTGTATATGCATGGCCTCGTAAATATGGCTGTAATATATATTGATATATATGCAGCATGCAGGTAGCCACTTTATTTACAGAAACTCTATATACTACTATATCTATATTTATATGCTTACAGATAGTATGCTTTTACAGCTACCATGTACTAGAATTCTTTTCTAAATCCTTTCTGACATTTACATTAATAAGGGGCTGTTTACATGAGCCCGGTTACCCGAGATTCAACGAAGCGTGAGATGATTTTGAGGTATTGAAATGAGCAGATAACATGATCCTGGCAGTCGTATAATCACCACAACAATAGCATGTGCTTGTTTAGTGTCATAAAGACATATTTCAATACCTCAAAGTCCTCTCACGCTTCTTTGAATCTCGGATAACTGGGCTCATTTTAACAGCCCCTAATTTACAAGGAAATGATATGCTAGGGGGTTAAGCACCCTCGTGTAGTAAACATGTTATTTGAATAGATCTTATCTTACGTATATCGGATCTTCCCAGCATATATTGTATGTGACAAGCTCTAAGTAAAATACAATTGGTGTGTATACTGTCTATAAAATTTGCACAATGGTTATTAGCTTCGCTAGCTCGCCAGGTTTGCCTCGCAACGCCGTGCATTTTCCGAATTTCAGCCAGTCATTCCTCTCGAAAGTGCTGATGTCGTTATTAACGTCATTCCTGAAGTGCTTCGAGCCGACGAAAATTGCAGTCCATTGTTCGTTACATCTGCAAAGGATCACTGTCGACAATTATGCTGCTATGCCTCCGATAGCAAAGGGAATGATTTACGATAATCTCAAAATATTCAAAATATTGTAATTGTGTGCTGTGCTTGCATGAAGCAAACAGTCCCAACGTCACGCCAATTATAAACCGTGGAACACTTCGAGCGAAACTGCACGACTTTAATTCCAATATTGACGCAGTAGATTTCATATCTACTGACTACTGTCCGAAAACCTTTATGGCAAAGATCTAAAACGATGATAGTTCACCATCGCTAAATCATTTGTTTAAGAATTACATAACAAATAGCCTCGGGGTTCAGCGTTTGTTGCATATAAATTTCAGTTTTTATTATACTCAGTAACTCGCCGTATGCTACTTAGTGTGTATATCTGCTCACGGGTTGTAGTGAAATCAGTCAGGGGCCGGTTGTTCAAAAGGCGTTCAGCTTAAACGGTGGATAAGTTCAAAATGGAAAACAAAATGATCTATTTATTGGACAAATGAGCTGAAATATTTCGAAGTAAATAGTTTAATTTTTAATGCATAAAATGCAGGTTCAGTCATTCACAAGATGATAAGATTATTTTTAAATTTTGGCTTATCCACCGTTTAAGCTAAACGCCTTTCGAACAACCGGCCAGTATCATAGTTAGAATTTGTGATGAGAATTTATTAAAAGTTTGACTATTTTATTATTATAAATTTCTGGCAATAACTATAATATTATTGGCGGCAATATCAGGCCATATTATGTCGCCTTTGGTTGGTATCGTCGGCTATCAGATCATATACGACTAGAGCTCGTGGTATATAATTGTTAAATGCCAACGCAGTCTGTCAATGAAGAAATTTTGATCAGTTACCAATAATATATTTTTTAACGCACGTCACAAGACAGAACGTATGCAGTTGTCTCGTCACTGGGCTAGAGACGGAGGCATGAAAAGCAGGGCTTGGAACGAAGAACTAGTTTAGGACCTTTCCCTCTCGGAGATAGTTCCTTCTCCGGTTTATTTACTGTTTCCAATTTCCCCAAGCCTTTCGCTCACGGGGGCACTAAAGACTGATAAAGGTAGCTATAGTACGGAAGAAAGCTGTGGAGAGAAGTGTGCTTTATTGAGAAATAGTCTTCAAAGACCCTGAAAGTCCCCGAATTTCCCTGGAAGTCCCTATGTCGTGACAGTTAAAGAGAATTTACAAGCGTTAAAAAGCAATTCTGCCAATTTCATTACTTCACACCTAGCAACATGCACCATATTTCAAGCAAGTGGGTTCATATTATGACCCAGTCAGTGGAGATAGGAAAAAAAATCTTACCCCCAAAAAAAAATTCAAAGCAGTGTCGATTTCAACTGCTTGACTTTTGGATTAATTTTAATTAATTTGACAATATTTTCGGTATGTGGTATAATATTTCGTGTTGAATATACACGACACGATCACACGACACGATAATCTTTGACACCAATTTTGTAATCTTTAAACACCGCCACGCCCTTTTTTTTTTGGTAATGGGAGGGACCGTATGGGAATATATCATGAAAGATTATGAATGTTTTAAACATGTAGCCGTGTATGTTTGGAATTTTTATTTGTTACAATAAAGCTCTTTCGCTCTACGACGTCAAATTTTGAGACGACGATGGGTAATATTGGCTACGCGGCATATCACCGATTCTTCGGATATGTCTTGTTGTTTTGAGAAATCACACATTCCTAGCTGTACTAAATCAAATCTAAACTCCTGTTTTGCTGAATTTTTCCCATCTCTGAGACATGATCTATTTATCTGTTATCACCGTAATGAATCGTAAAATTGCAGGCGAATATACATACGACAAATATTCTTTGGGACTTGGGAGTGTTTATCGAACCAGTCGACATGGCGTTGATGTCGTCACTGTCGTGAACAAGTCACGTACCGATGAGAAATAGTCCGCGCTTGCCTTTGTCTTTATTTCTGTTTCAAATCGGTCATCGACTGCACGCAAATACAGATATTCTATCACATGAGCCACTTTGACACGTTCACGACCATGCATTGCGACTAAAAGGAGACTTAAGCTACGATCCAATATATATATGTATAAACGAAACGCGAGACAGCTTCTTCAAATAACTTTTAGTCAAACGTGGTTCAGCGAGCGAGATTCATGATCAAGGAAACTTCTCGACGGTTTTATCCAAGCTCCTTCTACATAAAAAAATCTTTAGACGAAGGATCCTTGGGTCGAAACATCTAGAAGTTTTCTTTTATATTTTTGATATTCGTTGTAACAAATTTGATATACAAAATACAACCTCTATTGAGGTTTCCGACTGATTTCTTAATTTGGCTATTTAGATATGAATTATTGCTGACAGTTTTATTAATAGCGCATCAACAACAGCATTTATCTCGAATTCTCAGGATAGCACGTCTCTAGACGCCAGTTATCTGACACACTTCTGCATATGAAAACCGTTGGGCATGCATTGTGTAAATGTCGGGGGCGAAAAATTATCGTAGCAAGCGATTTGGCATTATGAATGCCCACGCAATAAAAAGAATTCAGATTGCTCAGGATTAAATATTTTCGATAAAATGATTATTTTCATATTTGAATGATTCAAAAACTGATTATTTCGATTTGAGATGAAGATCTAGGAAATGCCCAACCCACCCACTAGAGAGATATTGCGTCTTGATATGGCACTAAAATGTGAATATCTGCATGGATTTGCTTCATTGTGTATGACATTTAGTTATTTTTTTAACTTTTGGCTGTTTTTCTTTTGAGCCTTTTATTTTCCTCTTTCTCAGTGTTATGATTTTCCTTCCTTCTTTGTAGTGTCTTAAAAATGTTGCGGTATCTGCGATATGGCTAACTTCATGTAACACGCGTTAATTTGTCTTGGATTAATACTCTAACTTTGTCTTTGTACGAAAGACGCGCGTCGCTGAAGCTCCCAATATAAACTCTATGCTACCGCCCGATGTGTCATTCTAATTATTAATTTTTACATCAAGTATTCAGTGTATAATTTTATGTACGTTACCCACGTTTTCACTCAGAGCCGGATACGATTGGAACCGGCTAACGTTTTATTTGTTTAGACGTTTCTAATCCTCGTGTATCATGTTGTAAACGAGTTTCTTGGCCCGTACACGCGGTCACAAATTTACGACTGAAAATTCCTAGATTTAGGCCCACTAAAATGCCTGTCGATTACTCTGACTTTGGTAACGTTCTGGTGTCAAACCACTTTCAATTGTGTGTAACTCACATTGTAAGAATTTCAAGGACCATTGAAGCATATTTTACAAAGTAAAATGAATTATTCGTCGGCGTAAATGTACTCCACTGAAGTTTGGGGTAAAAAAATTTTCGTGCGATTTTATACGACCTATAAAACCGTCACAAGATACCATATAATGGTATTAGGCTTGATGTTTTTGGGTATAAATCTATATTTTACCTCTGCAGGGGCTGGTTTTACTTAACGCTTCGCGGCTGAAATAAGGTTAGGTCACGGCAAGAAATGCAACGTATTCGTGCCCGCAGGAAAAACCCTTCAGAAGGTTTAGAAAAAAAACATCAACATCACAAGAACTATGTGAATATTCTGATAAGCCGAGAACGTGTATATGAGACCAATGCAGAATATGCATGATGCAATGATATGAGACGGTTTATCGGCGAATCGCCAAATTGTCAGACGCAGAACAGAAAGCTAAAATATTATCGCTTACGGGAAGCCCTCGCACAGGGACTGGTTGTATGAAAGCCAGATAGCGCTATCCACCGGATAGTGTTTTTTTCAATCGCTTTAAATTCGCCCGTTGTTTGCTATAACTTTGAATAAATCTTAGTTTTCCTAAATCAAGGATCCTCTTTAATAATTGCAGGTCCCAAAGATAAAATTTTATCGTTTTTCGAGCAGTTTTAGAACGGTTAAAAAAATCACTATCCGGTGGATAGCGCTATCCGGCTTTCATACAACTGGCTCCCTGAATACAAATTTAATACATTCCACAACGGGGTTCGAGCATATTCGACCAAATTTCTTGACGTACTTTATTCTTCAGCTCAAAGGAATTTGGGCCCAAGGGAATTTGACGTTCCAAATTGTAATCACTTTCATTGCTATTCAACTTGAATTATTACAGTACTCATGAATACGATTACAAGCTTTTTCAAATTCTCAAGGGTCTAAATTCTTTTGTGCTTAACAACGAAGTAGATTTCTTAAGAAATTCGGAGGTTGGACTTGGTAACCGTGCATGAGGGTTCATAACAGACAATATATCATATAACACACAGTCTATATCAGACAATATATCATATAACACACAGTCTGTCTATATCATTCGACCATACCAGTGGCGGATCCGATTCAAAATAAATTAATACATCATATTGGTAGATTTGTATGTAAAAGTATTCTTTAGAAATGAATATGCAGTAGCGTTGTCATTGAAATCAGACCGCGTAGTTTATTCTGACTTACCCTGAATCCGCCACTCGATCATTCTATCCTTTTGTAAATTGCTTCAAGATTTTCGAACAAATTTTCGAACATGGCGTAGTCAAAGTTACTATACAGCTATCAGTTCAGCTTGTTAGAGGCAGGGGCCACGTGGGAGATCGTTAAGTGGCGGGGGGGTGGTATTCATGTATTCACATACAGCATTATTAGATCTTTTGAATTTATTGTTTTTAGGTCTGCTGACATGAGTATATAAACATTCTACTCCCCCCCACTTAACGTTTTTAGGTCTGCTGACATGAGTATATAAATATTTATCCCCCCCCCACTTAACGTTTTTAGGTCTGCTGACATGAGTATATAAATATTTTACTCCCCCCCCACTTAACGTTTTTTCGCGGGTCGGTCATAGGCACTAGCAAAGGTACATGTAAGCGTTGAAGAAGGCTGGAAATAATTATAGTTTTTATGAGTTTAAACTACAGTTCGCCATGCATGCAACTCGTTTGCATAACTCGAGGTATATAATCTTCCCTTGCATTGCATTATCTAAATAACTCTGATTAAATGCGTTGCGATGCGCTTCATTGAATGCTTTAAGATACGAATAAGTTTAATTGGAAAATAACAAGGTCTTGTCTGATGACATAATATTTCATTGGATTCCGCATTTCGCAAATAACCTTCCACTTCATTCGCGACGTCGCGCTTATGGCGTATTTTTTGGCCTCGTATTACACAAAAAGTCTGTGGAGAATAATAACTCTCTTGCAAACAGAACTCGCGTGATTACAAAACTCTCAACAACTTCCGATTGTGAACATTTTGTATCCGCATTGTGTGAATAATTCTGCCACGATGTGCGCAAACGTCGCATATTTTGCGCATCTCCAGGATCGCATTACCACTCATCCCGAACGGAAAACCATGGAAGAGAAATGTCATACCAGTAGCAGTTTCTTTAACGAGTCCACTTGAATTTTCGCGAAATTTATCGTGTTCTTTACTTGACAGATCCGCGATATATTATAGTAAATCGCATGTAAAAACTACAGGCTACGTATAGGAAATACGCAAGGTGACCAGAGATTAGATTGTCTCCCCAAATACGTCACAGCTATCATCCACTGAAAACATTCTCAGTCATGCGTTCTACACGTGCAACCTTACATGATCCCTGAGGATGACGACTCAATAAAAAAGTGTGAATTTGCTGTCAATACCTTGCCATGCCTGAAGCAAATGGTCGATCGTCATTGAATGACCGACGTGAGGTTCTTGTTAAAATAGAGAACCGTTTAAAATTGAACAGAATTCGAAAATATTGCAAATTCATTCATGCTATGATTTCTAACTAAAAGTACAGTACGCGAGACAGACTGGAAAGGTCTACCAGAGCTTATCCTTCTTCACCTAAGATTAAAAATACGAGATTAGATGCTGTTTTTGTCATATTTTCTGCAAGTTGTTTTTTTGCTTTTAATGTTTTATAAAAGAATGAGCAATCGATTCTCTCTCGCCCTGATGTATGCGAGCCTTGTGGTACTACTGTCAATAGGCTTCCTTGCGACCATTCGAAATCGCCAATTCTTAAAATATTTAGATTAACTAGCGCACTTGTAACTGTTGTCATGAATATCTAGACATTGCTGGGGATTACGGTGATCGACGCAATAATTGCTCATGCTATAAATTAAATAGCAGTCAAATCCTACGCCAAAACAATCGGGCAAAACCGGTTAACAGTTTTGTTTTTACGTCTTATCAAAACCTTTTTAAGGTGTGTTCACAAGTGTTTTATTTGGTTGATTTTCCCTATTTTGGTCTCGCCTAAATGTTGAAGACGAAAAGTGCTTGTTGATGATGTCGAATCGTCGCTAATATCTGCGCACGTGTAGTTCGAGTAACATCAACGTACATCAGAATCGTTCGAGCAAATCTCCCTGTGAGTGAGGTAACAGCTTAGTAGCAATAAATGCTTGTCAGTTGATGTTTTTAATGAAAGGAAGGTCTTTAAGCGAATAGTGGTTTAAATTGATCACGGATTTCCGGCTTTCTTTACCAGACTGCGATCGGTTGTTCGAAAGGCGTTTAGCTTGAACGGTGGATAAACCAAATTTTAAAAATACTCTCATAGGTCTTGCAAATCATTGAACCTGTATCTTATGCATTAAATATGCACTTTCATTGAAAATTAGACTATTTACATCGAAATATTTCAGCTCAGTTGTTCAATAAAAAGATAATTTTGTTTTCTGTCTTGAACTTATCCACCGTTTAAGCTAAACGCCTTTCGAACAACCGGCCCCTGGACTATAAAAGACGAGATTCACAAAATCATAGAAAAACAACTTGCAGTACAGGGTGGTTATAGTTGAAAAGGGGTATTCCCTGCAGGGTAATCCATAGTTATATAGAGAGAGACCTTAGACCTATGGCGTCCATCTTTATGGCCACAGCGAACTCTCAATTCGATTCTTGGCCTTGGCATCAGTCTCACCAAGGACAACGTGTCCATTATCAATTGTGTGGAGACATTTTATTTTACGTTTGAGAAGAGTTCTACGAAGTCGAATTTTGAATCGCACTTGCACGCGAAAATCGGATTTGCGACATTGTAAACAAAAAAGAACGTCGTCTGAAACTCCCTATGGGACTTGAAATATTAAACTTATGGGACTAAAAATATGGGACTTGAAATCATTATTAATTGCTGTCGCGATTAACGTCGACGTTCTTGGCAAATATTGCGTTAAATTTGCGTGAGAAATAAATAATTCTAAGTGCAGCTGGGTTTTTAAGTTCGGTCAATTTGCACAGCCTTGGTAGTGGTATTTTAAGGCAAAGATGTTATATACTGTAGTCACTCGTGTTGAATTGTGGGTTGCCCGTTTCGAGATCTCTAAAAATGTCTCCCTATATTCAAAACATTTTGAAATAAAGTTTATCAACATAGGAACATATCATTTAGTCAGTCGTCTATGAGAGTTAAATTTCATGACGTTTCCCCAGGGCCCGTTGCATAGAGTTGACCAATCTTTATTCTTGGGGTCCGAAATCCGCAAAAAATTTTAAAATTAGATTCAAATCTGCAGTTTAATTTAACTAATTCGTATTCATAACCGTTATCCCATGTGGGTGTGTGGACTTTGTATGAATTATGACTGCATGTAATCCATAGATATTTTTAACCTTGACGTTTTTGCGAATATATCTGCGCCGGTGCGTCTGGTTTTAAAAGCGGCGATTATGCATATTCACATTTGCTTTTTAAAAATTATCATGTATGCATACCCTCAGAGTCGTCCCTAGACGTTAAATTGGGGGGGGGCGCATATTCATATATATATCCGTCTAGGTCTGTCTGATTTCCTTTGAAAGCTGTTCTTTTTTTTGTTATTTGAACATGAATATATGAATGCACAAAACAGTCAAAACTAGTTGAGTGGTTCAACCGGCTCATCGTCGTCTTATGTGAACCAGCCCTTCTACCAATTATCACACGATTTCTCAAAGCTTGGTAAAAGAAAGTGAATATATTTTAAAAGCCGAAACATCTTTTGACATAATGCTGATTATTAAACTTAAATAGATTTTAGCCTCTCGTCTGACAATTGCCCTTTTCGAATTGTACTTCATCCGGAAATTTGGGATTCGATTTTCTACCGTTGGTTGATGCGAATATGTGCATAAGCCACGTATGTTCAAATACGGAAACTTCTACATCAGAATATAAGAGAATATCTTAACTATCGGCTCGTTCTCATCTGCCAAAAGAAGAAGATTAAAATTTCAAACGTGCCTGCACCGCGCTACCGTATACAAGTCTGATTTGAACGTCAACCGTCTGGAATGTCGTTGAATTTCGGAAATGCAATTTGGGCAATTTGGAAATAAGGCAAAACCGCGCGTGTAACCGCGAAAAAATAATTGGGCCCACTCAAAAGCAACTGGTGTTGAACTAGTTTAATAGTTAACTTCTGATCAGATTTCTTGATCAAATCTTCTGACTCGAAGGAAAAGATCATGCGTTTAGCCATGTTTTTGTGCCGTTTGCTTTTTCTGCGGTGGTTCCGTAAACACGAGCATGCAAGCGCAGCTAGATATCAATGGAATGAAAAAAAAAGTTGACAAGGAATATCTTTCACGCATTATTTGTCCGAAAACAATACCCGCCTACTCGAGAGAATGCGTGTTTTCGTCTTGTCATCATTTCGAGCAGATATGAAACGAGTACGCACAGCCGTGAATAAACAAGAAGTCCGTTTTTGTCTCTAATTAATATATCTATAAAGCATTGTAAACATCGGTCATCGCAAACGCCTGTGAGTAATCACAGACCCCTTACAAAGGCTAATTGAATCAAGCTCAATGATTCGGTCGCCGTGAATCACCTCTTGCGTGTCTCGAATAATTCCTCTTGCACACGAATACACTTCTTAGAATACGTGGTAGATTTCATTCGATAAGTTTCATGACTTGCGCGTGCACGCGATTTGCGATAAACAATGTTTCCCATCGATGTCTGCATGATTTTCTCGCGACTTTTTAGCTTATAAAGATCGCAGCGGCTATGCAAGATAGCTAGATGTATTATCGCCGCCGAGTGGCGAGTATAATATTGCTGCTTGAACTATGAATGTTCGGCAGCTGCATTTACTTTGGAAATCTTTCATGCTAAACCGAGGGTTCTAATGAAACATTGATAAACGATTTAATGAGATAACGACATTAATTAAAACTCTCTTCGCTAGGAAGTCATTAAAATGCTTTGGAATTGCATTCATTGACTGTTTCATTTCACCGGAGTATCGCGATAAACTAAATCCCAAAGGCGCTTTGCATGTAGAACTGTTGTATGGCAATAATCTGAATGGCAAAAGCTTGAACTTTGAATCGTTCGTGAATCGTGTGCTTTGTATTAGGCGACTCCATTCGCTTATTAAATATACATATTTGTGTAAACTTTGTATAAATATACAAATGACTTCCGCACTGACATACATCACTTGTATGCGTCGGAAGAATGGTCAATCAAGTATGGAAAGGATTGTTTTTTTGATACTCAAGTGTCGATGGTTGGGTCAAAATGCCAAACCGCGTCGGGATACAAAACTACGCACTTCTGCCCTGAATGAGGTTGATAGACGTCGGGCGGACTCGTGAATATTTGAATATTTAATTAGAGTATTCTGATACTTATATAGGTCGTCGCCGTGGTAAGAACAGTCCAGATTGATGTGCGTCGAAGTCCAAAGTGTTCTGTTTCTCCAATTAGATGATTCGCAAAGTCAACACTTAACTACAACAGTCGAGGTAAGAAGATATAGTGATACATGTACTATACCTAATCAACACGTAAATTCGCGATATTCTATCTGTTGTTTAAAATCTCCGTCTTTTATTTTCAATCTTTCCGGAATACAGATTTTATTCATGGGGGTAGCAGAATAGCGATAGAGCTTAGGATAGAATTGTTTCTCTTTTCAAAATCATCTGCTCTATGTGTATATATATATGTCTAGATAAATACTAGCTTAATTGAGAAAACAAAATATCGTTGTAATCAGACAGCCTGATTTAATCCACGCGAATTAAATAATCTGCACGCGTTGAAGGCACAGGGATTATCCCTGGATTTCCTTAATACATGCAAAGTGAAATGTACAATATTTGGGAGAAATGTACCCACCGAAACAAGTCTAATTACGAACCAAATCATAATTGCACTCTACTGGGGTCTATATGAAATAGAATTTGTTTAAATATGGTGAAATCTCGAGGCAAGCCGGTAAACTCCACAAGGTTTTCAAAACAACGCGTATGTTTGTTAATAAAAGTTAGTTTTTTACGGTTTCCGATATCATTTCATACCGTATTGATACAAAACTGTATATATAGAGGCTCCGTATTCAAATGCAAAACAAAGATCAATTTAAGATATGGAATTTATATTTAGAAGTTTATTTTTTTATATTCATACTTTCCTTTCCTGCTCTTTTTATAATGAATTCATAATCAGTTAATCGGCAATTGGATTACATAAAAAATGAAAAATCCGCATAGTTAGACAAAAATATATTTAGTGCTGTTATGACCTAATCATACGACTCATATTTTATGGTTTTGACGTTTTTTGGTTCAAAGATTTATTAATGTTCTTCCGTCTGCCCGATGTACGCATGCAGGCTTCATTTTCATAATTCCAACTGCCAGTCGTATAGGTTTGTTCAATGGCATATTTTGAAATTTTAATTTATTACATTTTTCATGACATGCAGAATTGGCATGGTATATATCAAATTTCTCCATACACCATTGATAAATTGGTCCTAAATTTCCAGGACACCTTTAAAACCATGTAACCTTAAAAACATTTACTTGAAAAACTTTAAAATTGCTCTGAAAACATATGTTTATGCCCTACTTCGTGTTACATTAATCATTCTTTCTCGAATCTGCTAAAAAAACTTTAAAATCACTTTTCTGCATGCAGTTCAATTTTGTAGCTATACATGCATGTAATTTAGCCAAAACAAGCAGTTTGAGAGACAGTGGTTTCCTTGATGAATAATTGATTTCTCTTTTTATTGCATATTCAATAGGCCCATGTCACATATTGTCACTCATATATCCTTATCATGAATGTATTATAGTTAAAATCAGAGCATTTTTGTTTTGAACGATTTCTGTATCAGACTGAATCACAAATTATAGATGCGGGGTTTTTTACCCGAGACTCCTTCACGCGAATCGACTTATATAACTTCAATTAGTTCCAGATGCTGACGCTGAAAACGAGAACAAAATTGGCGCTTCGAGCAAAAGTGTTTCGTCTTGTGTGAAGAACTAGCTTAAGATCCAGATACGCGGTTCCAGAAAAGGTTTTCCCGCAGCATTTATCGCGACAGCAATCTTAGTGTGTGATTTTCAATTTACATGCAGCTGACAGACTTCACACTGTGACTGTCACATGCAAACAAGATAATTGGAGAGATAACAACACAATTTTCAATATTCAGATCCAGCGGTCCATTATCGCGATTTTTTTTTCTTTGCTGAATTGAATCTGTTTTGATTCCCATATGCACCGCATTCAAAACATCCCAGGCAATATACAATATATGCAATTATCCCGCCATACCGTTCGCTATAGAGTGGAACTATACACCGTCACCGCAAATTAGGATTTAAACATTAGTAGATTTATAGCTTTGTAACAAATGGATTTAAGTTGATTGAATTTAATCACCTATTTTTATTCCATTTTTTCGTTACTTTATAAATTAATCAATGTTGAGATCAATATTGGCTCGTTCCGTCTCGTCCTTATTTAGATTTATATATTTTTATACTCATGACGTACACGATTGTCTTATTTTAAAGTGTTTTGCTTGATCCACACCACACATCGACACGCACGCTTTGCTTCAACAACAAAATTCATCATTTCGGGTTATGGAAGTGAAGAACAGCCCCTCCTCTTTCTTAAGTAAGGAGGAGGTCAGTAAGATACTGCGGTTTACGAGACTCATCATCAGTATAATAGCTCGCAGGTTGTTCATATAGTCCATCGCTAGCTTTACATTGAAAGTTAATTTTTGTGACAACTGTTGTAGGAATTTCACATTTATAAACTCCTGTATATTCTGAGGATTCTTTTACGAATATAAGGGCTCGTAAACAAGCTTAAGTTTCAGCAACATTTTATCTTCCCCAATATTTCCAGCCAATCCTGCGCAAGGTTGTAAGAAAGAGATTTTAGCAGGGTGTAAAAGGGGTCGCTAATTTTGTCAGTATGCAAGAATCAGCTTAAATATAAAATTGCAACACTATATCGGTATGACTGCATGCTAATAGGGCGTAAGCTAAGCTTTATTTGCGCATGTTTACCTGCATGCTATTTCATGATGTTGCGATATCTCAGTATAGAATAGAATGGAAATATTCTCACATGTCATGTTTCCTTTTTTGATGGTTAGTTTAAGTAACAATTTTTATGAATTAATCATATTAAAGGTTTCCGTTTCTGAGATAATACAGGCTTGAATACAGCAATCCCGTTTTGAAAGATTAGTTCAGACTCTAACAATTGTTCATAACCTTTAAATCCTCCCGGACAGGATGTATTTTGCTTGTATTGTTTACGATAGCCATAACTAGCTATGTAAATGGTACATTGATCGGATTCGCACTCTTACAAAATTACAGACAAAATTTTTTCTATGATTTCCAGTACAGGATTACATGTATAACGGTTTTGGATTTCGCAACAGCAATGTTTCGTGAAAATTATATAGCCTTCGTGAGATTTCATGAATTTTCGAATGCGTTATTAGATTATGCAGGGGATGTTTTTCGACAGCAGGATAGTTTCTAAACACCTCAGTTTTGGCATTTGTGGTTTGAAAACGAGTCAAAAATTTTAATAATTCAATTCATTTTCAAAATTCCCTCTCTTGGATTTAGTCCAAGGTGGAATAAATGGATTCGGGTTCGTGTTAACAGAATGATCTGTCTGCAAGTTTACGCTGAATCAATCTTCGACACGATTGCCGTGAATGGAAGCTATGCATGTTGAATATGATTCATTGCCAAGTGACTATTGTGACAGCTAGAGGTGTTTTTCAGGAAAAAAATCTTGTTTTTATATCTTGTTAATGTTAATGGGGTTAGCTTTTCTGATAGAGGTGCGAAATGCCTGCATATAAATTGTCTAAATTTCCAAAAATCTTCGTTGTTATTGTCTATATATAGTGTTATCTGCATGAGTTTTTTTTATGACCTCAAACCCATGTCCAAGAAATGTATCTGAACCGCGAAAAACGAGTCTTATAAAACATTAAAACGGAGAGAAATATTGGAAAGGACAAAATTTCAATAAAGTATTCCATGAAAGTCTTAGTACCCATTATATACTGTGGCTATATAGTCGTTTATATTAAATTAAATTGTTTATGTCCACGCGAAGTTTATAGTCATCTCAAAATGAGGCTAAAATTGAGTATAAGCTTTATATAGTAGCAAGTTCTCCAATTGAAATGCAACAGATAGCCTCTTCAACCTGTAAATGTAACGTTTCCATTGAACAATTCGATGCATTATGTTCAAGTTAATGCTTTTTGTCTTGATCACGGCAAAGTGTTAGACAAGACATCGTTGTAATGAAATGCAACAGTCCTATCAATTAACTTAATTTTGTGTGTCGATATATTATGTTGCTGTAGCTATAAGCGGGTTCTCTGTGAGCGTGGCAAAGTTATAGAAAAGATATCGTTAGAATTTATCCTGCTAATTGTAGGTGCTCTAGTATATTTGAAACAATTTCCATAGTTAAACATAGATATGGGGATATTTTGTTTCTTATAATTATTTATTGATAAGTTTCTCCAATTAAGAGCTCTTGGTTCGAGGGGATTAGAACTTTGCATTCCTAAATTGACTATGACGCAATTCAAGAGCTCTCTACTTTATACTTAGGTAGTTTTATCTAGGATTTAGATTCCAAAGTAGGAGGATTGTTTCATGCACGCGCTTCGGCTGACATGACTGTCTGCACGAGGTATGTCCTTCCTATAGATTCCCAATGCAGTTGAGGAAGAATAGTGTGGCAATACTGAAGTTGCATTATGGGACTGTTTTCGGACGAGGAAAAAGTCGTCGACCCATGAGCAGTCCCATGATGCATTGTGAATTTTAGTACCACTCTTTCCCGACTTAGACATGAAAGAAATCTCTTATAAATAGATTTTGATCATGCGCGTAGTCAGTCAGATATAACGTATGTTGACTATAAATGATTTTATTTACGTCATAATTCCGCCATATTGGCGCGAATTTGGAAACGGAAAATCCATGAATTTTATGGCCTTATACACCGGAGAATCCTGCGGTGCGCACCGTCCTGGCCCCTCTAACGTAAATTTAGTTCATTCATTCAGTTAAAGATTGCAATACCGTTCGGACTGCCCTGACTGAGATCTTAAAACAACAAACCAGGTTCGTTTAGTGACTCTTCTTGTAGAATATACGACCCCGAAAGGTTGTCTGGCTCAAATTTAGCGATCGCGTGATTTTCCAACCAAAAACCAAATGTAGCCGCAAGTTGCGAATTCCAACATATGACCTCACATGTTATTCGACCTGATGGATCGTGTCAGGGTCTGACAAATGCTTTTTTAACCTAAACGAGGTCATTTGTAGAGTTTTAAAATGGTCAAGTGGTTTTTAATTCAGCAATAAATAGATTTGCGGGGGGTGTTTTGTGAAAGAGTCCTGCATGAACCTCCTGTGAAACAATCACTGATGATGATTTCTTACAAATTGATTATTTAAGTTCAAATGAACCGGCGTATGTATTTAGTATTATAGGAAGCCATTGGAGATAATATAGATAATTAATCCAACCAAAGCGTCACTTTGAGATAGGCCATGGCTATGCGTCGCATTGACATGTTAGCGTGTGAATCCTTGAAAAAAAAGTAAAACATAAGCTGATCGCTGATCGACGACGCACGTTTTGAGATCTTTGTACGATTTATGACATTTTTTTCCCTTTTGCGTAAATATGGGAAGGACACGAAGTGCATATATTATATATATATATATTCGTGTTCAGAAATTGTTCTATAGTGTAAGCTTGCACGCTTGCACGGGTTTGCTAAAAACATTGCATCCAACTTGAGAATTTTGAGCGACTTATCCGATTGATATATTCAAGTAATCAGGCTGGCAAGGAAAGTTTAACAATAAAAACGAGAGTAAGTCGACCTATTTTGGTGTATTTTATCCTTGTTTTTCTCATAATTCTATTCATGAAGTTATAAGGAATTTGTGCATGTTGTGATTGATGTATTATCAATGTTATACCTATCAAAAATATACTATAATTCAATTAATGTATTTGCTAATTTGAACCTTAAAAGTTTGGCGTATTTCAAATTGTCTAGATGGAACGTACAGTATAGTTTTATTTCCCGTTTAGACGTAGCTAAATACCTTGTATAGTCGATAATTCGTGACAAATCCAGCACTGGAATAACATACTTAATTAAATTCAAACAAATTATAGTTGTAAAAAATTGTACATTACAATGTTCGCACGCAGTTTGTTGTCTCAAGGGACATTCACTGCTATTAGTCTTTTTATTTCAATCAGTCGACATCTGGACTCTAGTAACACGTTTAATTTAGAATTGGCCCACTTTGTCTCTAGACAGGGGAACTGTGGTCTTAACCACACAAGTAGGGAGCTAGGGAAGTCCAATTCAGGAAAAAACAATTTCCTTTTAAAGCTAATCAGTCTGTATTTTTATCTGCTAAATTAATCATGAAAGCTTCCAATTTGACAGTACATAATTGCTGAATCACGCAAATTTGACTGTAAGCAATTTTCATCACAGATTATTCCATAGATTATAGAATATACCGTTTATTTCATGCACGAGCATGAAATATTGCCAATAACCTCTGTAAGAGGTTGCCGATTTCAACTTAGTCCGTGTCGATGCTTTACTGGCCTGCATCTGATGGAACACAGGACAAAATTTATTATCAGATTAATTCAAATGATTCTTTAACAGAATGAACCCTTTGACCATAACATTAATTCAATCGCAGTTGAGAAAATCATAGAAAATTCAACCGTAATTATCAGTCTATATTGAAAAACATGTAGCTAAGACACTCGATTGATGAGTAAAGAAAAATATATACATTAAAAAAGCTCATTTATAACTTTAGGTTTAAGTTGACAATAAATTTAAAAACAAATCAGTTATTCATATATATGTGAATGCACATATGTGGTACATATATCATCAAAACTTAAAGGGGATTTTAAGTGACTACTTTGGATACTTTGACATCGCATGTGATTGCAAATTAGCTTTCATATAGTTTTGATGTGGATATAGGTTAAAAGACTATTCATCTTCGCTTTATTGCAAAATTTCGCGAGGCTATCTACTGTCGTATATCATATAGTTTTAAAAGACTAATTCAGTGAACGTCTTGGTATATAAACGGGTGTGTCTGCTTAAGAGACTTAACTGTATGTCCAGTAATCTCGGGGAATATGCAATATGATATACATGTTTATCATGCATGCATGACTGCTTTCCATGCATTTATTTTTTATTTTATACCCACGTACAGACAGAGGAAGCTCTTAATAATCCTTCTCATTTTTTACAAGTAAATTGACAAATCCATAGTAAATCTCACGGAACTCTGAATTCTTTCTCTTATCCTCTTATCCGCTATATTTCAAAAGTATAACATGGATGTGCATGGATTAAGATCTTTTTGCACGTGGTGCCTACGTGCGCTAACATTAGGGCGATTTAGCATGAGGACGTGAACGTCAAAGACGACGTGAAAATGGCGAATAACTGATGGCGTGATGCGCCTAAATATGGACATGCCACGCCATTTACTGGCCAATTTCACGTTGTCTTTCACGTTCACGTCCTCATGCTAAATCTCCCTATTAACAACGCAGTACATAACATCATGGAATTTCACGTGAACATTTTTCAGCGCAAAGTTTGACATGAAAGACGAAGACCAAATTTTTACCAAATTTTCGTCCTGCGCAAGGAGTTTGGGTGGGGTTTTTCTCACAAGTTTCAATGCTCTTCCAGGTCGTCATAGCGCCATCATAAACACAAAGCCGAGACATGCGTGATGACGTAAAATGTCACTCGACCATTTTTATGGCTCTCTGCATTTCATCGGGCTTAAACTTCCTTATAAATGTTAGGACTTCTCTGTTGCCCAGGAAGTATAACGCCCACAACTGGATGCGTGGTCTCCACTTGCAGAAAAATGCTTCGCCCCTGAAATTATATCTGCAGGCATCATTTAAAATGACAACAGTCAACCAATAAACCAATTTATTTTTAATGCATCCAAAATTCAAAGTTTGTAGATATTTCGCAGGCAGCCATTTCTTTCCAAGTGGAAACTCCGCCCTCATTTGAAGTATGTTCTTACAGGCATCATCACACTTCTTCAGATCAGACATGAATCATATTCAAATATAACTTTCAATAAGTAATATTACAATTGTATATATATATATATATATATTTTTTATATATATATATATATATATATATATATATATATATATATATATATACATATATATGCGCAGATCTATATAGATGCATGCCTTCGGAGATTGCTGCAAAACGTCTCTTCCTTTAACTTGTATATAAGATTTAGCGACCCCTAAGTGACAATATCAGTAACACGTGTGGTAAATCTACGTTTTGCAAGTTAAATATTTCATTATCGATCGCTATTCTAACCGTGCATGTGATGACTGTGTGAATAAGTCAAAATTAAATAACACTCTTAAATCTCTCAGGAATGAGTCAACTTGAATATTAGGCACTGAATATGTAGTTGTAGACAGTATCTTTGTGTTATGGATAAAAACTATTAGTTCACTTTTTGAAATGTTTGACCTGCTTTCTATTTTGAACTTATCCACCGTTTAAGCTAAACGGGCTTGATTCAACCGGTCTCTGCTATATATAGTATCGTTGTCACAGCATAAAATGCGACCTTGATTATACCATTCCATTCCATTCATTCAAGTCTCCACGCGCTTTCGATCTTCCACAATTTTAATTACTCAAAGCTTTTAAGACATGTAAATCCATACTTATATACGGGATTGCGTGTTAAAGCGTATTTCGCGTATGCAATCAAAACACCGCATAGCATTGTTTTTCTAAATGCAATTTAGAAAGAATCGCTTGGAAAGAAAAGTCTCGATCGCATGCACGAGAGTGACGAGACGAAGAATGACGCCGCAATTTCGTGGCGAAATGCCAAGATAAATAATAAATTCGATGTTATCTCAAACCAATCTTGCAAGAGTTAGGGTAATAAACAACCTAAATTGTATATAAGCCACCGAAAAACAGATCTATATTAGTATATATAGTGTAGCGAGGTAGACGCTTCAAATGACATCAAAATAGGCGAATTGTTCTTTCAACTGTCGATATAGCCTACGGTTTATATAGGCCTTCTTCTCTAGGGAGTCTATATCGTCCAAACTAAGGTATGTCGTTTTATTGTTGATTGAATGAACATTAATTTTTTTTTCAGATGTATTCCAATTAATTGATTTCACCACTCGATTCTTGTGATAAGCTTGCCGTTTTTGGATGATTCTAAAATCTGATATATATTAACGGGTGAGGGTTGGCGAATGGCCCTAGAAAAAAAACAGCTCAATACTGTGTTATTCAGCCTGTGGTATAGTTAGAATTTTTAATTATATATAGCCATATGGGCCAACTTTTGATTTGTTTTTTACTAAGATTCATGCACATAGCATTTAGATTTTTATCATTTAGAGTTCGACTTTTATCATTACACTTATAATACAGTTTATTGATATAGCCTGCCTTCAACATACGATGATTTATTTACACGTATATTTCATAATTATATCCAACGCGAATTATAACTTGAATTAAGGCACTTGTATCCGACATGCGCATGAATGATGATCAACAATCCCTATATATGCCCGTAACTTGCAGGTTAATTGGCTATATATAAACACACTTCTATTGCGAAATTCGAGGTAGATTATACAGGGTGTATCAAAAAAAAGGTAATCCAACTTCAACACGCTATTGTACGTGAACTACTCAGTCTATGAACGAATTTTTTTCACTTTCGGAAAGATCAGGATTTTAACTATCGGATGACATGTTTTTAATACGAAATGGTGAAAAAGTGAGCACATACGAGGCTGATAAAAAATGTTAGTCGCAATCGCATATTTTCACCTTTGAGCCTAATTAAAGCAGTGCATAACAAAAGAAAAGAGCAATTAATCACGAACATGTCACAGCTTACACTGGTTTTATCACTTTTATGCCGCATTGCTTGGAATGTTCTCCTGATGTGATTTATTCATACTTAATATGCATATGCGGTTAGTTTATTCAAAAGCAAAATTCTTCAATTAATCCCAAAGAGAGTTAATTTTCAATGGTTTTAGTCCCAACTCTCAGAGGTGAAAATATGCGATTTTGACTAACACTTTTTATCGGCCTCCTATTTGCTCATTTTTTCACCATTTGGTATCAAAAACATGTTATTCGATAGTTAAAAGCCTAAGCTTTCGGAATGTGAAAAAAATTCGTTAATAGAATGAGTAGTTCACGTACAATAGCGCACCAAAGTTGGATTACCTTTTTTTTGATACACCCTGTAGAACTACGCAGATAATTGTTTCGACTTTGAAGAAGATAAGAAAGTCTTTAATTTTGTCTTTTAAAATTGCACTTTTGGCTGATTTACGCCGGAAAATGAGATAACATTGATAACAGTGGAATTTATCAGGGCAGCTGCACTTTATACACTTTATACCCAAATATTGAGTCAGACTTAGAACAATCGATTATATATTGTCATTTTAACAAGGGAAACATTGGTTAAATATATCTGTTACGACTATACTGTTAAATCTTGCATGCGTAATTCATATTTCTGCTTCAAGTCCATGCACTCCAAGTCTTCATTCCCAAAAGCTGAGAAGATTATATATATTTGGTTTGCCGAATTCGCATCGAGTGATAACTGGGATATTGCGAGATTAATCAGTTCAATGCGCGGAAATCGTCTTAATTTGCCCACCGAGTTCCGTTTTGTACACCGCCCAATAAACATTAGCATCACGCTGTGCGAGTCGACAGCGCACGCAGGATCTTAATTGCAACAACTTTGGCGAAAAGAGAACATCAATTTCCTATTAATTAAATCTCGTGAATACGACGCCTACCATTCGAAAAGATTGTGCGTAATTGGATTGAGGAGGGGACATTGGAGATTTCAATCGCGCATTTGTGCGCCTCTGCGGGTGTGTGGGACTATTATAATTCGTTGTTTTGTATGTATATCGCATGAATTTATATGGCAACAAACGCGCGTATACGATTATAAAGCTTTATACAAACAATCTTAGCTCAGCACGCAATATATGGAACGATTAAATGGTTCGTGTTAGGACGAATTGCTGGGTATATGCTTTTCAACGTGAAACACATTTGCATTAATTTGGATAAAAAAAGAATTGTCGTGTTGCCATTTTAGGGTCAAACATGGTATGATTTTATAATTGGCATGAGCATATATATCCCTCTGTGCGGATTATTGAAGTGAAGTATAGGATACAGTCTATATAGGGTAAACTTGGCAGTGTTATATTGGCATTCCCCACGTTATTTTATTATCCTTATAAGGCTTTTCTGTTATATTCGCTATTCCCTTGTGTACTGCACGTACTAAATTCTAAATTTTTGCTGATATAGAAACAGAATTGCATAATGCCGAATACTTGTATATTATAATTATACTTCACGTGTAGTTATAAACTATTTGAAACGACCAGAATCCACTGGAACGGCTCACTTAAATCTGACAGCGATGAGCGATTTCGCCCTCAACACTAACAATAAACGAATCAACTTTTCTTGATGGTAATGATGCGTTTATTTTTGTTTTCGAAAGCCAGTTGTCTTTATACTTGCTATTTTTTTGCTGTTCTCTTCGGGTCCAAAAATTTAGCAAAATTCCCATCCTCAGAATCAATTGGAACGCGCGATGACAATTAAACTACATAATTAATTTGTTTAGTTATGTTCAATTGGATTTGGTTTTAATACATCATCATTTCAGTAGAAAATATATAAACAACAATTTGCGATTACGAAAAACGATGGCGGATGTAATATTTGCCAGAATGTATTGCGGTCAGAAATAGTTTTGAAATCAAATTGACGTCTTTCAAATACCAGGCGGAAATCAGAGGGTTATTTCCTTTGTTGAGTCGAAATTTCAGGTCAGCCAAGGTTTCTCCTGTTTCCACTATTTTTTATTCATTCTGCTGCTCACTGATCTATACGGGTCTGTATTAAAACTGGATACTGCATCTCACTGATCTATACGGGTCTGTATTAAAACTGGATACTGATGTGAATATAATCGACATAGGTCTCAAAACATATTAGTGATTTATGCAAAATTGCATTTTTGTAAAATTTATGTAAAATTTGCGAAATCAAGGAGTTCAAATTAGTATTCTTGCCAGTACTTATATTTCAACTAATTTTGATATAACTTTGATGATGTGCTCAAAGTTTGTGGATTGAATAATCAAATTAATTGCATGAATATAATTATAACTGAAAACGAATCTGGAACATATATAATTGATATTTAATTCAAAGGAAATCAGACATTTTCATGGCAATCATTTTTTTGTTTTTACATATTTGCTTCAATTGTGAAACGATTGTCTGCTGCAGCGTTTGTTCGGAGGCAAGATTGTCAGAGAATTCAATAATCGATTGATTAAAATCAAATGTTTTCGTCCAAACTGTCGATGGATGGCAGGAGAATGCATATGCTTCTTGCCCGTCCTCGTGTCATAACATCTGGCAAGTGGCAACCTCTGGCATTCGAGAGTTCACGCTATATTTCATTAACCTGTCTGCGAGAGACAGGTTTGTAGCCAAGTTTGTCTGCATCGTTCGAAATCGTATCAAACTGCGCAGATACTATGAAATGATGAATCGCAGTAATTTTTCACAATGACAGGTCACCACTTCTTGTGAGTTTTGGTTGCGCGTCGTGTTTCGAGGATTGAAGTCGTGTGTCGTTACAAGCCGTGGGGCCAAAAATTTGATAACTTTGCAAAACTGATAACTTTTTCACGAGACAACACTACACCGCTCCACCATTGAACTACTTGAAAAAAATGGAGGGCGCATAATAATCTAAATTAAAAGCTGATAGGTAAAATGAATGATGGTTGTTCAGGCTTAGCTTAGCTTAGGAAAAATAATACAGCTTTGGCAGTCTGTGGATTACAAATTCGTGAGACAAGTGGTCAATCATCTTATTCTCTGATCAACTTCTTCTCTCAGACGCTGAGCATTAAATGTAATCTCATGACAATATAGGAAAACCGATAACAGATACATTGGATAAATTCCTGCTACTTTATTTCACCTGGATATTCCCATGTTCTGACACTTCAATACTGCATAGGTTTGCTCAAACATCACGCACAACCAAGCTAGCGTGACAACGTTGAATCATTGCACAATACACAACACATTACTGTTGAAATAGCAAATTCACTCGACGCGTGACGTTTTTCTTTCACCTTGTCGATAGATGAACATTGATGTAAGAACACAAACGAACAGGGTCCGTTGGCTATTTGCCCAAATGTAGCATTTCACTTGCGTTAATTAGTCGGTTAGTCCGACGCCAGATGATCTGAACTCGTCAGAATCGGGTTAGCAAAGCTTCTTGCTTTTATCCTTGTCAATCCAAGTCTGTTTGAAACCAGAAAAACTCATAACTTGGTTTAATACCTGGAGATCTTATTCATCTGTGTTAGGCTAGCCGTTATTGAGTGTTTACAGTAAATAGATTAACGGGGCAGAATTTTTTGTGCAACACGTAACCCGCGCTCAAAAGATAAAAAACGAGAGAATTATATTAAGTTTATCTGCCAAATGTGGTTAAAAAGGGTTAATGAAATATAATTAAATAATCACTTTCAAGAATATTAAAAAAGTTTGCTTGATAAAAGATAAAAATATATTCGAAGTTTGTTTTTCTTATATACTGCTGTCACTGTCAGTATGCAAACATTATTTTTTAGTTTAACCGATATTTTTGCTGTTTAATTTTGCGATTCCCGCAGATGCATTCAATGTGACAGATGATAAGAAAACGGGGAATGGATTTAGAAACTAGAGAGCCGTCTTGGGAGAAACGTCAAAGCGATGTTAGGTCTTGCATTTTAGGAAAGAATTGACCCTCGATAAACTATTCTTTGTTAGGAAAAATTTGCCACTTAAAATAACTATTTGCTGGTTTGTTTTGTTGGCTCATTCGCCTGCCATAGCTGTTTACGTATTATAGATGTTTACATGCGCACCGTTTTCCATGCATAACGGAAACTTTCGTTTCGAGGTTAATCCCTCGAAAAAAATTACCGCGTATGAGACAAACCCGATGTGCGTCAAAATCCCAAATTAATACTTCCCCAAAAACTTTTATGTGCGGCAGCGTTTAATAATTTTTTCCAAATCGAAGTTATTAGACTCCTTTAGTTATAGTGAACTGTCACACTAGGTCAAATAGGTTTAAGCTTAAACGTCATTAACATAAGGAAACCAGCAGGAAACATAGGAATTTTCCATATTAGTAATATAGTGGAGGCTGCGCCATTCGGCCCATTCTGTCGTAGAGAAGTCGTTGAGTGTTCGACACAGATCATTAAATAGGTAAAAAACGCGCATAAATGTCGTTTTCCTTAAACGTATAAGCCAATTTAAATTAATCTATCTGGGATTGTATAGGAATGCAAAGTAAGGTATAATATTAAATGAGACTTCGGACTATAAATAACAAAACTTTGAATCGCAATTAAAGCATTAGATCATATAACATTGATCGTATAACGGACAAGAAGGTCTGTCATTAACGACTCGAGATGACAAATTAAACGCCTGTGTTCACAAAGCTCGTTCAAACAGTCACGCTCGTACCTATTGACTGTGTCATTGAAATTTTCTCATTGCTGATCGATGAAAAAGTTTTTTCTTAATCAATGGAAAGATTTAAGGTGAAACACTAAAAATGTCTCATTCGAGTGGAAATACCGTCATGAAAACATTTTGAGAAAATTGAGAACTCCCATTCAATGAGTTTGAGTGTGAGTGAGCTTTCAGAATACGTGCGTTAATCTCGAATGGGTGTCCCACGTTACACGATTTTCTGTCCACGGCTCGCGAGGAGACGTGAGATGCTTAGCGATAAACAACATTGTCATTAATTGGTGAAGGTGCCACATGTCAGGCTTTTTCGTGGGGGCGGTGTTGATTGGTAACGCGGTATGAAGGGCTTCGTTACTCGACTCATTTATCCTCTTTTGTCTTTCAGCGAGTGAATATATTGAAATTCGAAGAGAAAAGAGGCTAACAGTCAACTTGAGCGGTTAAAGAAAGCTCGTGTGCAGCTGGTAAACATCTTCTGCTGTTTGTAAATTTTGACGCATTCCGCGTCGCCGGATCACAGAGGTAGTGCGGGAAAACGTGTGAATACCGTCGATCGTGAACCACGCTTCGTGAGAAAACCTACATTCTCCCGGAACTTGCTCGACAAAGATCACTTGTTTAAAGAGAAATAAGCAATTTTCCATACCTTGGACAATTTCGCTAGCACTCTATTTCAGATACGAGGAAATCCTGCAGGCTGTTCTAAATCGTTCAATCTAAAAACCTGAAATATCTACATATATACTGGCCAGAGTTTATCGAGATATTACAACGCAGGATTCAGGATATATTTAACAGTTTAGCTCGACAGTCGGCGTTGGTTTTCGTCTCTGGAAAAGCAAGTTTTGTGTTGATATTCGAGATATTTGCAACGCTCAAAACCTGAGAAACACCGCTTTAACGTTTCCAAAGTCAAAACCGATTTGCCAGGGAAGATTTGAACACCGAAATAATGTCGAATAATACAACAGCAACAGAAGCGGGTCTTCCAGAGCCTGAGGGACTTCGTGTTATAAGAATCATATTGTCTGTCGTGATCATGTTTTTGGGTAAGTACACACAAATAAATCGTGCTCCCTTGGGAACCCGTTGTTTATAGAACTCTACTTTATAGAAGTGCTGTGTTGTGCTTCAAATGGATTAAACTCCCCGTTTCTATGCCCGTTCTACAGTATCCGTCATGATTCGTACTATCCATTTTCAACGTTGTCACGGCAATGTACCTACGTTAATAGCATTATTGGACAGTTTACGGGCCCTCGCTTCCTTCCCTAAACTTTGCTCTGTAAACATTCGCAGTTGCGCAAGTTCGAATCGGGCATGGGGAATGGTTAATTAAACTAAAGATATTACGGATACCTTGTCGAATTGTTTTAAGATTTGCGTGAGGTCAGAGGTTCAGGAATGTATTTCAGTAATCGCTGATTAAACCTATATAGCGGTGTGTCGAATTTAATCTATCAGCTAACCCAATCAGCTGCGCGGTATATGTCGAGAAAAAAGCGTGCAAAATCTCCCTTCGATCCTTGTATCTGTAAATCTCGACAAATTGCGCAGTCGTGTCGCGATTAATGTTCTCGTTTAAGACGCGAGATATCGCGTTTAGCAGTAAATACGAAGGCAGCATATGCAATTCTCATTAACAAGCATTATCGTATTATATTGCTATACTCGCACTGTGCCCAATGTCGATTTTTATCAACGCCGTAATCTCTGACATGCCACTGAACGAATCATCGTGTTCCTATCTGACCTCTTTCGGCTCACTTCCTTGAGTGTGACTAATGAAAACTTGTTTATATTACGGCGCAATATTTGCGTTTCGTGTCTAAGTGTTATTGCAATTGTATTGTCTGGCGTCAGAAAATTGGCATCGAACGAGCTCGTGAAAGGCAGAACAGATGCGCTTCTAATGATTTCAGCGCGCAGTCGTGAACCTTGTTTGAGCTTTGGAAATGCACGTTAAAGACCGCTCTATCTTCGCCTGCTAAATATTGGCAGTCAGCAGTTTACGACGTAGAGGAGTGCAGATATAATTTTAAGAGCTGTTGCCTTAGATCTACTAGACTGGTTTTCTGTGAACTCTTATCTCCACACCTCAGACTCGTCGCTTTAAATTGCAAAACAAAAGCTTTGCTTGCTTATTCGATTTTATCCATTCCAGTGTTGTGTGTCACAGTCGTTTCACAAGATTTATTAGTCCATGCGAAAATTCGTAAAGTGATTAATTGCGCTTTGATACTTTGATGATGAAATTGAGACGATCCTTTTTCAACAAATATAATAAACCCATAATGCTAAATTTTTAGTGTATATAAAGTCTATGTGTTTGAGAAAATATAAATTTGAACCGTAGCGGCATCCTTGCTCTCGGCATGTATCGTGTGTTTTCCCTAAAAACATTGTGTTTGGGTATTCATTATTCTAAGAAAAAAACGATAGTGAGTGATTATGGGTCTAATCAAGCAATAGCCTAACAAAATTCCTATCGCCATGCGAACAACGGCAGACCGTATACTGAGAAAACCCGAAAGGCAAACCGTTATGAAATTTTACCGAAAAGGTCGCTTACATTCGTATCGCAACTGGGTTCAAAAGGCGAATCAATTCAGTTTTGAGAAATTGTGTTTTTTTCTTCATATTTATACCGTATATGAAGTATATTTGAGAGAAAGAACGCACTTCTTCACCGGGGCATATCACACAAACGACTGGAGAATAAAACACTTTTGATGGAAGTTAAACGTTCATCTGCATGTCCAATCGCACCTACAAATTGAGCAAGCGATAATCCGAAGTTCCTAACGGAAAACCAAAGGAATTTGCCAGTCATTGTCGATGCACTTCTTGCACGAAAACCGCGCACTTCTCGTCATATGGTGGGCAACTTTTCCGCAAAGTTAAGATTACCAAAAAAACCTAATCCAAAGCGATTGATGCTAAGCTTTAAGGCGGATTGGTATATTGCGCGCGTGCAGGATATACGTAAATAAACTATACACGGATGTAAATTGTTCTAAAAAGGAAAGTTCATATTTCGAGAAGATAAGTTATATAAGTATAGCTAGATCAAAAAGATATAAATTAAAACGAGTGTCTGGGACTAAAACGTTTCTGTAAATTGATCACAATTTATCATGAAATACAATATGTCTTATTCGGATATGATGTCTTTGAAATCAAGATGAACTAATATTTTCGGAATATTTTTCTTCTACAAGTTGCGGGCTAGCCGTAGATCTTTGATCAACATGCAGTTCATTTAGCCGACTTGTGTATTTTTAATTGTAATTAACCGGTGTTAATATATTGAGTAATCAAATGATTATATTTTGCTTAAAATTGATTTCAGACTCGATGCCGTAGAAAAGCCGTATTTACAAAACTTTATTGACTTTACTCTTGTCGCAGGACCCAGCAGATATCTTAAGTAAAATACTTCTTGTTGACTTCGGACCAAATGTGGTATAATAACTGCCGGACAAACACTTCTCAACGTTTCAAGCCTAAGGGCTTTCTTTAGGTAACCTCGTCAAAAGCGGCGAGAAGTGTTTGCGAGAGTGTTTGTGTCTATTGTGGGAGGTTGTTATACCACATTTCATGCTAGGTTGTTAGACTTGTTTATATTGTTTATATTGGCATACTTATCTTAGCGACTTGCTTAACAATGTAAAACTCCACGAGTAGCTATATTTTTAAGCGCGTGATCCCATTAATGTTCAATATATACGAAAGTTAAATATGTATACAATTTAAGGTATTCAGCCAGTTTGCCTACTTCGTTGTTTACAGGCTCTGTTCCATACCGAAACGCTTCACGTTCATGACGAATTTTTATTGCGCGCGGTGTCATTTTCACGTTCATGCTGCGTGTGATTGCGAAGGCCTCACAGGTTTATCGCTTGAGTGAAGTATTTTTGTGCTGTGATAAAACGGCCGTTTCTCAGCAGGCACTTAAAATTCGCTACACTTTTATTATCTTCGCGACGCAGTTTATTTATTCAAGCTCAAAATCACGCGTCGAAAAGTCAATATATGGCGAACTCGTTAATTTTGTTTTGACATTGTTATGTTCTTTGAACTTATGTGCTCCAAATGGCAGACTTTTAAGCCGGGAAATGTCTAGTTTGATGCCGGCAGCTAAAGCGGCGTACAGTTGACATGCATATTTCGTCTCGTGAAATCATGGGATTGCTATAGAAACCATTCAGCTGTTTCAAGTGTAACTTTTACGCACAAAGCATAATAAGCATATCGTTCTTTATATAGTCTATGGTTCGTTTGTGATGCGCAGAATGAATGTTAGGCTGAAAGATTGAAGATGCATTAAACAATTAGCTAATTAATTAAACAATCTAAAAATTTCTATAAATACACGTCTCAAAATATCAAAATATTAATATCTTAATTATACAAAATGTTGTATAATTAAGGACATCGTTATTCTAGTGTTAAAACTAAACAACACTCAGAACATATATTTACCTTGCTGTTGAGTGTTCTTCACATATGTGCATAGAATATATGCACACTTGAATAAAACTGCTGAAATACATCACAAATTGATGTATTTCAGCAGTTTTATTCAAGTGTGCATATATTCTATATAAATGAAACAACCAGGTCTTTTTCTTTTTAAATTTAAAGATATTTTCTTTAAAAACACATTTATAGTGCCAATATTCCTAGTGCTAGTATTTTCGGCGAAGAACAGTCGATTTTCGTTCGGATTTCCAACTTAACTAATCACAACATTCGAGGGTTTATTGATATTCTTGCAATATGCACTCTTAAAATGCTACTTATTATTATTCTTATCGCGCTATTCTTTCGTTGAAATGCGAAACGACACTATCTCTGTCCGATATGAGACCATTAATGAAAACGTTGCAAGTTTTAATTTTTTATCCTCCATTAAGCGCGACGTCTGTCAAGCGGCCAGTCGAAACTTGATACAAGCCACATGTTTATGGTAATAAACATCAAAGTCAAAAGTTCCTCTCCTAATTAGGATGTCAAATCGTAGATTGTACAGTTACAATCTTTGCAGGCAAATTTCCACAATGGGGCGAATTGCGTTGAAATGTTTGGCGATTTTTTTTAAGAAAAACATTCAGCCTTTTAACATGTGGCAACTTAGATATGCGGCTTGTTGAAATATTCTGTCTATAAATAAAGGCTACCATGTTTTATTTAAGGTTTCTAGATTGCCTTACAGTTCTAGATTCTACTGTGAATTCAGTATCAAGAATTTTAATTAAAATTGTGATGAGAAATAGATGTGTAAATTGCCAGTACGTTCGCTGAATTGATGAAAAGAACTAGAGAAATGTCGTATTTCTAAATGAGTTAAAAAACTTCATGGTATAGTTTCGTTTACTAAACTGGTAGCTATTGCAATAATGTCTAATAAGGTATTACTCGGTGTAAAATTACTCCTTAAAACTCCTCAACAGCCTGTACAATGTATGCGGAAATATCATCGCAGAATATGCTAATTTACCGCATTCCTGAAATAGACGTGCGTGTTGAAACTATTATTGGAAATGCCATTTACCGTTATTATACCACAGGCGTTTAATGACAGATTAATAGGAACGGTCACGATTGACAACTATGTGCCCTTAAACTCTCATGAAGGTGAACCAAATTTTGGGCGGAAATTCACGATATCTATTTTAAGTTGCGCTTTTTGTTTCTGACGAAAGTAACCTTGAGACTTTCTGGAAGCGATTATGATTTTAAATTGAGTTTCCTGTGCAATTAACACTGAGAATTTGTGCGTAAAACGTTAGATTCGTCATTATTTTAAGGACGTTTTTCCTGTATGTTTTCGGAAATCTTTCTTACACATGGTAATTCGAGTACGTCAACGCATTGAAAATATTACACGGAACTGCACGGAAGAGAGATTTTATACTGATGCCAAAACATACATATTACTTTGCTATAAATAAACAAAGCCGATATAACTGCATTTGTTTTACCCTAAGATGGTTAAGGTTAATGTATATATAATCTAGTGTAAATGAGCACGCTATCGGTTTTCCTATTAAATATTACTGCCAGATTCAACACACTGAGATCTACAAAGATGCAGCAGCCCCTACTGTGAAATTGATATATCATATGAACTGTCATGTTAAGGGCCTTGGATATGCCGGGATTTCGTATACCAGATTCGCTGCATAGCTACTGATTCAGCACCCCCCCCCCTTCCTAGAATTGATTCAATTGCCTATTGGTGTGGAACTAGAAAAAAGTTTTGGAAAAAAGGATTGCAAAGTATTGTGAGCTATGCAGCTATGTTGGTATGTCTATTATTCAGATTTAGATGTGTATTAATGAGATTTGAAATAATGTTCTAGCTTTTCGAAGTTTTGGCGAGAAATTAACATGCAAATATGCCAAATATGAACTATAATTAAACTGCAATGTCTGGAAGTTGATTCGATTTGAGAAGTTGAATTCTGTAATTTCTTTGATTTTATTGTATGAATATAAGTATGATTTTGAATATCCTGCGCATCAACAGAATGGGCCGGTGTCCAAAAATATTTACATCATTAAAAATTAATTCAAACATCTAGGTGGAGTCAAGAATTTGATATACATATATATGGTCTATGGATTCCCAAAACTTCGCTAAAAATTGGCTTAACTTCAACACCCTTTAAAAATCTAAGGTTTTTTTTCACCGTTGTCGACATATAACTTTCGTGTGCTTGGTATTACTGGTATAGGTTGAGGTTGAATTTCATTTCACTGACTGAGAGTTAGACTAACTCCATGCTTGGCAACAAACTAGTGTGTTTAAAAAATAGCTAGGGACTTATTGCGACTGAAAGTATAAAATTATACTCTGGCGTTCTCCTTTGACTTGCGTTGTTTTAATCCCAGGTTTGGCGTATAGGCCATAAGTGTATGTGTTTAGATAAGCTGCTATTGACAGTTCTGACGTTTTTTTTAAGGCCTAATGTCTTCTTTCGCAACCCACTTGCGACTTCCTCTGTAATAAACTTGAGTACTTCACAGAGCGATTTCCTAATGGCAGTGCATTTCGTCGTATCCACGGCAACAGTTTGTTGACGAATTACAAACATTACACGCGCTGTATATGGGCCCTGGAAACTAATAACTGAAAATGTCTCATTTAAAAAATGAGTTAATTGAATTAACTGAACGACTTAAATAATTAATGTGGTCAATATAATTACTTTATAAAAATTCCTCGAATGTTATGGATTGCAAAAAAAGAGATTAGCGCGTTTAAGCATGCAGGATTCTCCCGATTGTAAAATACAGGATTAAAAGCTCTATTTTCGTAAGATATAATCGCCTCTTTTCTCTCAGTTAAATCGATTAAATAGTCGTGGGAAACGACGTTTGAATGCTATGAATGACAATGTAAAATCAGAACGTGAAAGATTTTCTAAAAAAGATTAATCTTCCCTTAAACGTTTCCTTAAAAAATAGATCAATCAATTATACAGTAAAGACCCTGGGTACGAGGTTGACAGTAAAGTAGGGTTGAAAACTTTGCTTAAAACATAATTTTCCCTGTTTGCCCATGATAACAAACTTCATTGAGTATGCATTCAATTTGAACGATGAAGAAACTACAGAATAAATCAGTACAATAATGAAGAAATATAGAAATATCAAGAGATTTAATTATTTTAAAATGGAGTATACATATATACGTAGAAACTATATAAGATTTAAAGTATAAAGTGACAGACACTTAAAATCACAGTGATAACAAAAAATAAACGCAAGCATTTTCTTATTAAAACACAAACTGATTGTCAGGCATATCTAATTATCCATTTCCAAATATGCAAATATGTACAAAGCAACCCAAGAGATACATGAAGAAATCACTCGCTTGTAGCTTTAATAACAAGAATGTATTGTGGACATAGACACATAGTTATTTGCGAATACACTATAAGCTTGTTATTGCGAAGCTGATTCCGTCAACCATGGGGTCCTTCATCGTACAATTAATTTAAAAAAAAAACATTTTTATAGCCAAAAAAGGACCTAGAAATTTACGAATCAGTCATAACGTTCATGGCAGTATTCCATAATTTAATTTGGAAAGCTATTGAAACAGCTAGAAATTTCCTGCGAGTGGTTTATAACTGACTTCTGCCGCGTAATCTTTTTTTCTTTTTCGATAAAACCCCTCAGTACACTTCCGACATCGTTTATCTTTCATATCTCGTCGCTAAACAAAATATTTCTGCACGAATGCCCATGACAATCTAGAAGACTTGCTACAAAGAACAGACTTGCCCCAAAGGGGATTTTTTTCAGTCAAGAGCCTATGAGTTGGAACCTTGCGGTAACTCCTTGCGCACTTGGAGTTCAAGGTTAAAGCTATTTTCTTGGGTCTGCCATGCATGACGTTTCTCGATAATCATCGTTATACCCTTCATATGACTTCAGAAATACTCTCATCATCTGCGTCACAGCGTGGTTCCACTCAAACTTACGAATTAAATATACTGACGTGCAGAATAATTCTGGAACATTATGTCTTCGTAGAGATTGCGTTGGTAATAATTGAAATCTGCGTCAATCCACTCAAAGTTACGTTAAATTTACTGACGTGAAAAGAATAATTCTCTGACTTTATGCCTTCATAGAGGTTTTATAGCTATGCAAAGCTATTAAAATCTGCGTCAGTCCACTCAAAGTTACCTTAAATTTACTGACGTGAAAAGAATAATTCTCTGACTTAATGCCTTCATAGAGGTTTTATATGCGACGGCTATTAAAATCTGCGTCAGTCCACTCAAAACTCTCGTTAAATTCGCTGACGGGAGGAGAGTACTTCTCGGACATCATGTCTTCATAGAGATTTTACGGAAAGTCATTAAAATTTGCGTCAGTCCACCATAAGGGCTGGTTTCCACTGTCGCGTTTTTTGGACGTACCGGTACACGCACGTAAAAGTGTAAAGTTGTTGTATAATAAATTTTATTGCAGAAAAAACATACCAAATCTTCAACAGAATCCGACCCTATGCATCTATTCAATCGTAGATTTTATTAGTATCATTTTAATCTTTAAACTTTTACCATGCGCATATGCATGTACGTGCAAAAAACGCGACAGTGAAAAACAGCCCTATAAGGCTTCAGACGTGCGTAATGTTAATGAGCTAAAGTCTTCGTAAATTGTAAGTTCTTTTGGATTCGATCTGACCTGTCTCGTTTGCTAAATACCAAACGGTATAGCTGCGTCTGTCTATACGGTTGTTAGAAACACATTGATTACTTTAATCACTATATAATTAAGCATATATCCCAAACCATACCGACCGGATTTAAATGATTTTTTTGGCCAGCGATAAGCTATTTGCGCAATTAATTTGACCGATGTAAACGAATTGGCATTAAGGCTTCGCATAGTTTGCACTCTCTTTATGATTTCCTCTTGTTTTTCCTGAGGATTAGAGCGTTTGGAACAAACGATACATGCATTGTAAACAGGAAATCATCTCGATTAAGAAACCACGAAATGAAAATCCTATCTGGTATGGAATAACACACTGTCACGCAACGCTACATTTGAATAAGATTCAAACCATAGCAAGTTTTCATGCATAAATGCCCATCTTGTTCAATATTCGCTTGCGCATGGAATTTAAAACGGAAAACATCTCATAACCATCAGACTAATCTAGTAGGGATAAATGATGGGTGATGATAGTTTGTCACTATACTACATTGTTCTTGTATTCATTTCGTACTTTTTAAAACGGTTTTAAGACTGGCGCGCTGCATTTTAACGCAAAGTTAAGCTTGTTATACGTCGTATACTGATGTCAGGGATTTAGTTAAGATAGCGTGGATTAGGCACCACCGCAAATGATAATCATGCAGTAAGTTGATATCTTGGTTGTCATTTTCCGTGCTTCAAAGGTTTTTCTCAGTGATCCTCTCGTATCCCTCTCCAAAAACCGATCCTTATATATAGTCTATAGACAATATGCAATTCGCGCTATTTGCAATTAAGTCATCCAGTCGTTTCACGTATAGCGATTTCTATTTTGAAGGGAGGGGGGGGGTTGACTCGGATACTTTAAAGATATATCCAAGGTTTCTTTTAAATTGCTTTCATGTGTTTCGACCAGAACCCCAGACGTGAATAAACTTAGATTTGCGCATTCATTTAAGCGAATTGAAGCCACTGAAAATGGTAGTTTAAAATCCAAAGCAAATTGATTTTTTTATGGTGAGGTTAACAGGCCTTGGTGAATGCGCTGTCTATATATAGGTTTGATCAGCTGGATAAGTTTAGTCCATGACTTTTGTGTTTATTTGTATCAACGAAATCCTCGTTTTTTGTCCCCCCAGTGCACTGAACTCTTTAAAGAACTGGAGCGATGGCTGACGATTATTTAGTCGCGATCTTTGAAGTCGATTTGCCGACAAAAACAATGGAAAGGGAATGGCACTGGTACCAGATTGGCTTCAAAGATGGCGACTGAGTTATCGTTCCAGTTCAGCGACAATGCTCGCTGTTCCAATGTGGTCAACTTTAGCTATATATCAAAACTAATTATTTTTATTTTTGGTTGTCAGGTATTTCTGGAAACGGGCTGGTTTGCGTCCTTGTTTATCAAAATAGAAAAATGCGAACGGCTATGAACTATTTCCTTGTGAACCTCGCGATATGCGATGGTATCATTTGCCTGTTTAACATTCCTACAACGCTCGTCTACAACGAGTACACGAAAACATGGCCTTTTGGTCTCGCTTTTTGTAAAATACTGCCAGGTAAGAATATAACGCTAGTTTTCAAGGACACTCCAGTTCCATCAATATCAGCCTACGTGCATGTCCACGCCATCATATAAACCAGATTTCTGAAAACAACGCATTTGTTAAATGATATTTTTATGCGATATAATTAGCAATTTGAAACTATTCTTATACAGTTTCACAATCTATTTCTTTAGCAATGCAACAGATGGTACTAGCTGCGGCTCCCCTATCCTTGGTCGCCGTGTCGTGGGAACGTTTCAAATGGATCGTTCTAACGTTCAACGAGAAAATGTCCTTAACCCAGGCGAAATTAATCATCTTGATCATTTGGTTGTTGGGAATATTGAACAGCTTACCGATTTTGGGCGCCATGAAAATGAAAGATCAAAACCTGTTCAACTGCGTTGAAGTTTTTCCAAAACATTTGTATCGACAGATGTACACCGTGCTCAATTTCACGTTGTTCTACCTGATTCCTGTGTTGTTTATCACACCGCTCTACATTCAGATGGTATGGAAACTTAGACAGAGAACAGAAACTACAGGACAGCTTTCCGATTCAGACGTGAAGAGGAGAAAAGCTGCCTTGAAAATGCTTCTTATTGTTGTCGTGACCTATGCCGTTTGTGTTTTACCAAATCATATCATATTTTTATTATGGGATTTTCATCATGGTAGGTTGATGTTGTTTAAAGGACTGTTTACATGAGCCCGGTTACCCGAGATTCAATGAAGCGTGAGAGGACTTTGAGGTATTGAAATAAGTCTTTAGGACATCAAACAAGCACATGCTATTGTTGTGGTGATTATACGACTGCTAGGATCATGTTATCTGCTCATTTCAATACCTTTAAAGTCCTCGCGAGTTTTTCTGAAATCCTGAAATCTTTACCTTCTGAAACGTTGTCTTATTTTTTAGTTCCGCTCGAACCGAAGAGTATCATGGCGTTGAATTATATGACTTTATTACTGTGGGCAAATTCGATGATCAATCCTATTATCTATTGCGCTCAGAGCAGCGACTACGCCCGAGGATTCATTAATATACTGTGCTGCGGCCCGGTCAGGAAAAGGATGATATCTCATGTGCGAAGAGCCCGCGGTCAGTCCTTCGTGTCAACGGCCGAACACACGAAACGATACGAACTTGTGCGAGCTGGGCAAAGCAGCAGCAACAGTAGTTAGGAGGGATTGAAGATGAAATATCCAATGATGTCCCTGAAATGCGGCGGTAACCATTGATGCCTCTAACATTGGACATACGAGCCAGCAATGCTTGGAATGCTGGGACAGCGGTGTAATGTAGAAGAAAACGCAAAATGTAGTTTGATAGTTGACACGTGAAAGTTTTTCTAGAAAAGATATGGCGCCTGATGATATTGGAAGTTTGGAACTTTTGTGCTGAACCATTTAGGCTTGTTATTCAAGTCTGCAAATGTAAGCCTTTGGCAAATGTAGCTTTTGCCTTTTTTAGTTTGTCTTTCAGTGACAGACAAGAATGGATATAAATTTAGGTTTGAAGATCTTTTCACGTGTGAAATCAAATTCTTATTTCTCCGAAAACGGAACGCGACATTAGTAAAGACGTCGAAAAAATTAAAAAGTGTTCATGTAATATACGATAAATAAACATATTTATATAGTTATATAATTGAGACCACTTATAGGCTGGTTTTGCTGAACTTCCAATGCAATACAAGCGTAAAGCTTGTTTAAATTTTCAGACTTTCAATTTCAGAAATCAGAATTTCCAATTTGAATATATTTGAATGAAAAATATTGCCAGCAATGGTTAATAAAATGCTCAGTCTCGGAAATGCGTTGCGAGTTTCAGCAAGTCTATTGTAGGATACTAAACAAAAGACAGTTTCATTTCGCTGCCATATTATTGTTGCTAGCCAAAAGTACTGAGAGTAATGGGCCAGTTTATGAAACTAATTTATTCTCAATACTTTATGTATACTTGTATATTATAGGTTATAAATTTTTAACTAATCTTATTTTAGTGTATTATTTTAGGTGTATAATATAGCTATTAAAAGTTTAATGTTGTTTCAGTGAAAAATGGAAATGAAATAATGCATCATTACGTAAAGTTGATTCCATTTAAAAATTGTTCAACTATTTTCTGTTCAACGGGCATGCTTGACACCGATTGGCTAAGACGAAGCGAAACCAATTTGTTTGTTTTAACACTGAATATTAAGTTTTAAAAAAAGGCTGGTTATAATGTAACTGTCTTTGAAACATTTTGAGCTAGTTTTACAAATCCTGAATAGCGCTATCTGACGGATATCAGCTCTTTCAATTATATATCATTATATGAAGATATTAAGAGCCAATCAGAAAGCAGAAAACGAAACTGGGAGGACGCAAGGAAGATGGGGTAGGATATGAGAGGATAAAGAGTGTTGGAAAAGAGTAAGTGGTATAGATCTATTGTTATTATTCAATATATTAGCAATACATAAACCCTCTCTAGTTCCTCCTTCGACCTTCTAAATCACAATCAATCCTAAGATTGTTCCGTTGTTCCTGAGCTGAATGCTCACAAACAGGAGTGTCACAAACAGAAGCTCACAAACACAAGCGAAGCTCGACTATAAGTAACTACTTTGAAACAAAGTATTAAATAGGCTTGGTGAAACACAGTTGCTCCGTTGATTGGGGGCCAGCAAACTAAACCCGCACACGAAGTGTCACAACCCGATTGTGTGTGCCACCCGCGGCCCGAAAATTCGAAAATAGTGAAAAAAATTCTTTGAGCGTATAAATTTGCGGGTTACGGTCGATAGCATACAACCGAAGTTCTGGCCGCAAACAATTGATATCATGGGGTATGTTTAACATTCTTTTCCATTTTGTTTCTCGATTGTTCAGCGAAGCATGCACTGAAATCGGACGGTTTTAAACGAAGTTTTCGTCGATTCTTTCCCTTCTAGAGAACAGCCGATATGGACCACGCGAGCTCAGGTATTCGAAATCGATCGAACGACAAAAACAAGCTGGATTCCATGCACAAAACAGACCGTTTCGATATCGTTTTATCACGACCCGAATCGCCAAACCTACAGGATTATATCTGTGGAGGGCTCGAAGGTAACATCGGTGTTAGCAATTCATTACACGAGGCTTTTAGCTCCGGATTTTCGCTTCGATTTGTTGTAAAGTTCATATAATTTTCGAAATATTGCTTTATCGAGTATACATAGTGTCGCAATTTCTGCGTTAATTTGCAACAATATTACGTTTCTAGAACATCGAAATGTGTATTTTTTAGTACCGTTTCAATTCATAAGTGATCAAACACTGAGAGTGTTTGAACGTAGTAAAATGTGGACATAAAGTACTGTTTGGACTTTTGTTTATGTATTCTTACGCTGTGTACAAAGTTGTGGCTAATTCGGGACAAATCTCCTAGACAATATTAAAAACAACCACTTGAAATTTAACTTAGTCTAGCCTTCGAACATTAAGCTCTTTTAGTACGGTCTCATTTTCTGTTTATTTAAGGAAGATGCATCGTTTCAGATTTATTAGACGTGGCCGTCTGGTTTGCATTACGACGACAAATTTCATTCCTATTTACATGTAATCTGAGACTGCACAAACACGGGCTTTAAAAACGGGGCATAACAAAACGATTAAATAATTGTTCAATAAATAAAAAATCTCGGTCTGCATTAACCAATTGGCGTACAATTCTGCATCTTAATTGTCTAAGGCAAGTCCGTTCAATTTAGTTAATCTTTCTATTATTTAATTGCATAATTTCGCATTGACAGGCGATTTTGAACAGTACAATTACCTCGAATATGGTATTCACAAAAACTGCACAAAAATTTGGTCAGTGGTCAGATCCTAAAGCTGGAACTATATATGGCGTAGGATTTCCTAATGAAGATGACCTTAATAAGGTAATTAATAAAAAGCACCTATATTTTAGTTTTTATGGACCTATGCAAAAGTCTGTGCTTTAGGGTGTTACAGACAAAGCTTGCTCTTGATTGGCCAACTGGCTGCAACATGCTTTGTCTACGAAATAGGTCACAGCATACATTTTCTACTACACCTAGTCATAAGGATTTGTTACCTAACAAGCCTTGTTGCCCAACTCGAAGGTATGCTAAATTGCTAACTTGGCCAAGGTTTTAGGAAGGCCATGGTCTGACTTGTATAGTGTGACGAGAATGCAAAAACTGGGTTATATAAGTCATTTTAACTTGTGCACAAGTTGCAATTGTAGATACAAATTGTCACTGAGATAATAATAAACTATATTTAAATGTATTCTAATAACTTAATCGTGCAAGACTTGCCATTTCTTCATGTTAATTTTCATATGCGAGTGTTTACAGTGACTGCAACTAAAAAATAAGGGTGATATTTATGTTCTTGTATTTCTAGGTCCCTCAAGATGTTTTGTAATCCTAATATGTACATTTTGCATGCTTCTCTTATTAGACAGACAATACGAAATCTGGTTTTGCATTGTAAATCTTTGTTTTCCAGTTTGCAGAAACATTCAAGGAAGCAAATGGTGCAGTAAAATCTTTGGACAATAAGTCAGATAATTCGAATAATTCACCACAGACAACCACAGTTCATAATGGCACTGCACCCAAGCCAATCAATAGATCATCCTCAATGAACAGTAATGGCTCTACAGGGTCTGGAAATCAGGAGGTAAATGAACTGCAATTAAGTAGCTGGTTAGGTTAACCAGTAAATAAATATGCATTGCAAACCTCTGTAGTGCGTATTCAGCTAAAAAGTGATGGTAAAGAGTGGAAACGAAGATGTGAAAAAAACTAAAACAAATTCCGAAAATAGATATCTTGTGCTCTTGCTATTCAAAATATAACATTTTAACATAATATTATATTATATTAAAACATAATATAATATTTTGTTTTTATTGCAAAGACATTTTCAGTCCAATTCAATTGCTATGAAGATGCCTTTCTCTTGTTTTATCTTGAATTTTAAGAAAACAAGATGTCTATTTTCAGAATCTGTTTCATTTTGGAGAATTTGAACCAGTCAAATGCATGTGTTATCAGATTAACCAATCATGAGTGCAACAAGTCAGTAAAACCACCAGACATTAGATGTAAACTCCTAAATTCTACTGCAAAGTTTCATTCTGGTTTGTACAATACTTCATAGCCCTTTTATTTTACTGCTTGTTTAGGAAGTATCTTCAACCACCAATGGCTCCAAAGCATTGTCAAGTTCTATGGATGCTCAATTAAAATATGAAAATGACAAATTGAAACTAGCATTGGCTCAAAGGTTAGCTTTTTAGTCAAGGACTTTAGCTCTAAAAACAAATGACCAAAGGAAAAATTTTCTAAAGATGTTCTAAAGTTGGTTCTGTGTAATTTTCTGCTCATAACAAACTAGCAACATGCCATTGGCCAGTTGTATAAAACACTAGTTAACTTTTAACTGCAGTTAGGGACAGAAAGTGCAACCTTCACTTTTGGAATTTAGATTGAATTAAAATCACGAAACAAGACAAAAATTATGTTAATATCCTAACTTTGATGTCACAACACCTGGACTGTGGCTTAGTTTGTTATAAGCAGAGACATATCCTAAGGTAGCCCAGACGCATGTGAGTCCAGTTCAATATATAAGGGTCAGTGATACATGTGCGCAAAATTGACCGTAATATATACAACTGGACGAGAGTTGACATGATCTTGAAAATACAAATAGTTATTCAAAGGCTCTTCGTGATCTATTTAGTATTTTCATTTGGGGCTCGTTAGATCAGTAAATATTATCCCGCGTCTTTCAGCTCGGCCAACGCCAAGAAATGGGAAACAGAATTACAAAATTTACGGAACAACAACGCTCGACTCACGACAGCCTTGCAGGAAAGCACGTCGAACGTTGAAGAGTGGAAAAAACAACTTCTCTTGTATAAAGACGAAAATTCACATCTCAGAACAAGGGTAGGGAAGAAATTGACCTTTCTTATGATGACGTCAAGCTGATGACGTCATTTTGTTGCCGCGGGAAGACTAAACCCTAAATAGTGAAGGGCTACAAATGTAGAAAGTTAATGTTGACTCTTTTCGTTAGGTTCAAGAACTTGAATTTCTTCAGAGGGAAAGTGGAAAGTCAGTTGGTAATGTTACCCAGTTAGAATCAGAAAAAATGTCCTTGCAACATAAAATAGGCATTTTGGAAAAGTCGCTGGAACAACAGTCACAGGTAGTGTTTCGGCGAATTGTCTTTCTTAGGTAGAAATCGTCACCTATACCGATCAGGCTTGGACATGCGCATAAACACCTTTCATATTGGGGCCACCGTTTTTTGCCATTGAGGGGGAGGGGGTACTGATGAATTTATCTACAATTAGTGTAGTAACATTGGGATTACAAGTTTAAATTTTCTTGGAAGGAAGAACTGCCCCTTAGCCTTCCCTTTTCCCCGTTAGCGATTGAAACAATAGGGACCTTAAGCATATAGGACGGGAATGCGACGACGACGGCTATCAATACAATGGGTCATTGAAAAGAAATGAATAATTAAAGACTCATGCTGGGTTTTAGACGTCGTCTTCGTTCTGTTTACAACGGAAAAACGTCGTTTTTTACGTCGTGCCTACTGCCTAGAACGGTTGCATTTCAAGACCCAGCGAGCCCTAACTCAAATAGGCTCTATAGAATTGTCCTTAAACATAAACACAATGTTTTCAACACCTTATATCTCACTAAATCGATACAATTAATAATATACAACAACCACTTCGCCATAGCATTTATTTAAAGAAGAATTTCAGCCGCGTCGTCGTCGTGTTGCCGTCCAATATGCTTAAGGTCCCTAATATTGCTCCATTACGGGAAACAGAACACCTGATTTGATAGGTAACAACAAAAAACAATAGGACTCAATTACACTATTGTTCATTACTACACTACCCCCCCCCCCCCGCTTCTCTTTGCACACCAAGTCCATATCATTTATGTCTTGTTTAATATAGGAAATTGCTGGGATGACTTTACAATTGAGTGAATTGCAGACCTTAAAATTAACCAACAATGAGTTAGCAGATCGAGTGCGGGTATGTCTTCATTCAATGTTTGGATTGCTTTCTTTTCCCAGCTTTTATCTCATTGAACCGACCTGGTTCCCTAAACATCAGATATTTAACTATTTGCATGTCGGAAAAAATTTTCCCATTTCGTCTAAATTCTCGAGTATTTCTCGTCTAGGAACTGAAAGCGGAAAACGAGCGGCTTAGAACGGCCTCGCAAGAATTTACAACAAAGCAACGGACGATGGCCGAACAGGAAGGAAAACTGGCCGAACTTCGAGAACTATTTACAAAACTGAACACTCGTTTCACTGAGATAAACAACATACGGGAATTGATGCAAAAGAACTTAGAGGTTTAGAATCGAAGTGTGTTATGTAACTTGCTTTGCCTTTGTTGAAATGAGGTTGAGCTGAAAGACATGGTGATCAAAAAGCACAATCATTTTTTCATTCGCGAATAAGGAGACGATTATATTTTCGCATGAAGTATTGACGCCATCTGTAGTGTTTGCGATATACTGGTCACAATCACTATTAATCCGTCCTTTTTTCATTGCTTTCAAATGCTTGTTTAAAATATCTCATGTCATCTTGCCATGATGTTTTTGCCTGAGTCACACTTGTTTGGAACATTTATGAACAGGAAACTTTATTCGCATCATTAACAATATGGAATGAATGTTTTCATCTACAATGAGATCTACTTTGGAATTTTCATCTACATTTTTCATCGGAATTAGAAAACTTCAAAAACGTGGGAACATTTTAGCTAAGTGAATATAGAATTTAAAAAACCCTCCAATACAATTACAAATTCATAAAAAATTAACCTCCAATTTACAAATTCCTATAACAACCTGCAGCTTCAATTGCAATTTGACATACTTTTTATTCACGTTAAACTTTCCAGTGCGATGAATTCTATTATGTTTTTACGGAAATAAATATTGCTGCAACTTGGCATCTCATTTGACCAGAAATGTATCAACTTTTAGTCCATCATCGTTTGGTTTAATTAATATGCTACACAAGATATATAATCTCAGTTGTATATACTTAATATAAGTACCTCAAAAACACTCAAATGCTTTGATTTTTACAATATTTTTCGGAACGTAAGATATATTAAAGTATTCTTGTTCCTCCCGCAGCGAGCGTGCCTGAAGCGAAACCTCACACTTTGGTCTGCGCGCTAAATATTATTCTGGCAAAGATTCGTGACGTTGCGAACGTAAAAGTTTAAAATCTTCTAAGTTGTTATAATTTATAGATGATTTTATTGCAGAAAAAACATTCCTTATAGGAAAAGCATGGGCAAAATGAAATAAAATACTTCCTCTAGCCACGCAGCTATTTCGCGCGTCACAACTGCTTTTTACTAGGGACCTTAAGCATCTAGGACGGGAACACGACGACGGCAGCTATCAATACAATGCTTCATTGAAAAGAAATGAATTATTAAATACCTATGTTAGTTTTAGACGTAATCTACGTTCTGTTTACAACGGCAAAACGTCGTTTATTACGTCCTATGTAGAACGTCTGCATCTCAGGACCGAGTGAGCACTACCTTGAATTAGGCTCTATGGAATTGTTCCTAAACGTAAACACAATGTTTTCAACGACTAATATCTCATTAAATTGGAACAGTTGATAATATAGAACAACGCTGTATCATAACATTAATTTAAAGAAGTATTCCAACCACGTCGTCGTCGTGTTGCCGTCCTACGTGCTTAAGGTCCCTACTATTCACTTGCAACGGGCAAAAGAAATATGCAAAACATATCCCCCTGAGACCACCAAAGAAGGTTGTTTATTTTAAATTTCAAATCTCGTCATTTCATGCGTAGAACGAATTTAAACAATATACAGGGTGAGTAAAAAAAACTGACGACACCTTTGAAATTCAAATTAGCTGCGAAATTATGGCTGGAATATGACAATTCCCATGTACAATCAACAAAAACGATTTGATAAAACTGTTCTTTTGTATTTACAGAGCTTAGAATGCATTTTAACTCCCAATGGGAACAAACTTTATGTTTTAGGTTAATTATGATATGCTTCGTATACCTATGAAATATTTTAAGCAACTTCTGTCACATTACAGCCGCTATGCGACTAATTTGAATTTCAAAGGTGTCCGTTTTTTTTTACTCACCCTGTATAGTTAATCATTGCGATGCCTTATTATCTATTGTTGTTAATGCGTTCGACATATGAGAAGGGCAACGTTTAAACAAGCCTTGCTGTTAGGTGTGTCGATGCATAAAGTGCATTGTCCGTTGGAATGTTCTTTGAGGTAATAAAAGGTCGTTCAATTCGCGAACAAACTCAAATTTGGTACTCTCGAAGAAGGAAGAATCACTCGAAGAAGTTTGGGGAAAAGTTGGAAGAATCTTGCTCAGGTACATGGTCATGATTGGTTTAAGGAATCTGTTAGTTTGATCTTTGCATGGTTTTGCAATTTGCGTCGTCGTGTTGATTTGAATAGCCAGAAGACAGGAGGCATATTCTTTTTGATTTTCACTGCTATATCTTGTATATTTCGATTCAAAATGTGAAATACAAGTGAGATGTTAACTTGATTTTGTTTTTCCTTCCTTATTTTATTTCAGAACGAACTACGGCACAGAAAGACGGGAATGGCGAAACACAAACGCTTGGTTGCAGCGAATAATAGGTATTGTTCTGTTAATATATGTGTATTTTGCATTTGTAACTTGAAACAACACATTTCCACGTCGTGGGCGAAACTAAAATATAGTTTAATAATCTGGTTTTATCTGTTTATCTTCAATTCTTTATACATAAGTGACATTTCGCTTTGGAAGTTATTGATATCATATCGTCGTATCTACGTTAAGGGATCAGATGATGAAGAATCGTCGCAGGATCAGATGATGAACGATCGTTGCAGGATCAGATGATGAAGCATCGTCGCAGTATGAAGGATCGTCGCATGCAGTATCAGATGATTAACGATCGTCGCAGGATCAGATGATGAATGATCGACGCAGGATCAAATGATGAAGGATCGTCGCAGGATCAGATGATGGACGACGAGACGTGTGTACAAGCAGAAGCTGGTTGAGGTACATACTATAGGTATACTGATTAGAGTATTGCATGATTTAACGTGAGTGCATGTTTTATTCTTGGATTGATTCCTCTTGGTGGTCTAACCTAGTATATTCACACAGCAAGTGACGTGTAACTGTTCTCGACAATGCCATGATAATAGAAAATTTCTCACAGCTCTGATGAGGGCGTTTTCGAGGTTTCTCGATTAAACATTCTTAATTTTGTCACTTGCGTGTGAATGACTTAACAGCTGCAAAAGATGCATGATGGCTTTAACGCGCTGAAATGAAAGTAGCAAAATGCAATTAGCATGATCGACGCGACGCGCACGCAGCGAGAAAATATTATCAAATTCGTATTGGCCTAATTTTAGATTAATACGAAGGTAATCGCGAGTACTTATATGATTATATAAGTTTCTCTGTTCAGCCTATTATAATGCGACCGCTTCGAAGGACCGTCCGTCAATGGCATCAAAAATTATACTTTTAATGTTTCAACATTTAAATTCGAATTATTGAACTTTCAAACGAAGAAAAAAATACTATGTCGGTGATGTTTAGACATTAGCACTCTCTTCTTTCCCCTTGTTGGTATATTAATTTTTCGTATTGAGATTTTCGGGCATGAAGGAAATAAACGTAATCTAGTCATTTTAACTAACCTAACGAAGTTTCTGTATAGAAAGGAAAATATACCTCCTATATTAAATGATATGTTACATTGCATGATAACTACACTTACATAATGGGGGTTATCTGGGGATATAGTGTTTGACTATAGGTTAATATTATAATAAGTACCCTCTTGCCTTGAAAAGTGACCCTTTAAAGAAAGGCCTCTGCATTTTGACACACTTACTATGTTGTTTAATTCCTTTCACGCCCCGCCGTCGAGATGTTGTTAAAGAAGAATGCAACTGTTTGGAATGGAGCAAAGAAGCATATGGAATTTCGGTACACTGTTTACCAGAAGTAATAATTCTACGTTGCAAAAGGTGAGGAACATTATTCATTAGCCATCTTGAGTAAGTTGCATGTTGAGCCCGATAACGTAATCCAGAACGTATTACAAAAAATAAACGGTGCATGAGGTGCATGTCTTAAGAAGGGATAGTAGAAGAGTGCTGTTGTCTGCATCGGTTTCGGATGAAAAAGCATGCAAGTCGTGAATATGAAACATTTCTTTCCAAAATGCCAAATTTCCAAAAAAAGCATGTTCATAAATTAGTAATTTAATAACTGAAATAATTTTTGTTGCCACTGTCGGACAAAGCGCGGTTTAATTAGAATTTTTAACAGCCTGCTGTTTTGCAACGGACTATATTCGCGCTGCGCACGTTAGACCACCACCAGGATTCAATTGTCGAATCTCAAGAATTGCATAGCTATATGAAATTCCTGGGACTTAGTTCGGATGAGCAGAACTAAAACGGTAAACTATAAATAAAACCTGGCCTGTAATTTTGTACGATTTCTAAATGAAAACACCAAATTCGGACCGCCGGTCAGGTAACCTGAAATTCAGGTTACCTTTGGAGGGTTTTTCTCCGGGCACTCCGGTTTCCCTCCTTTTCGTTTGGCTTTAAAAAACAGTGTCCATGCCTGGGGCCAAACGTGTTCGCTGACATTCAAAAATCCTATTTATACGTGAACTGTTAAAAACGCGTGTGTTTGGCCTTCTGGGTTGGATTCCCAGAACACTGGCTTAAAAGAAATAAACATGGAGACTGGTGGGGAGACTGAGATATTTCTTCGGGAATTGAATTAAAATTAAATTTCAAAACAAGCTTATCGCGTTTTCAATGGTATCACAAAGAGGTTGCTCGAAACGGCGAAATTTTATATTTTTGGGAGTTGTATATTTCATCATTGCATCTTGTTAAATGAAGTAACTAAAGGAATAACCGCGCACCGAATATGAGTGGGGACTCGGTAACCATTTTTGCCGCCAAAACGTTGCCATTTTGATTTCTTAAACCGACGCTTCAAAGAGCCTTGAATATAGTTGCAGGTTCTTGCCGTTTATCCACGATGTTGTTGACGTTTAACTCTTTCTAAAAAACTGAACATAGTTCTCGCTTGCAAAGGGAAGGAGGAAGATCTGTTTAAACAATTGTATAAGCCATTGGGCGGCCGAAATTGACTAAGAGAAGAAAGCGAAAGTCTGGCACAGAGTCAGAGACTTAGAATAACAGGTATGCAATATGGGTCTATGCATTAATACTTTTATGATGATGACAATGTTTATGGCTCAATATCAGTAGCGTAGCCAGCCTGTCGATTTGTCCCGCTATGCTAATATTTTAGTGTTCACTGACTGTGAAAACAATAGATTTCTAAAGACGTGAATAATTATAATAACTCAAAATTTACATAGCGGGACAAAATCGTCAGGCTGGCTACGCCACTGCTCAATATTACAGTAATTTAGAGTATACTTCGTAAGCAAATAATCTACTTTCTTCCAAATAGAAAAATATTGGTTTTGTCTATGGCTCTGAATCCTGGAAAATATGTTTTGACAATGGTCTCGTAACTGGTAAGTAGTAGCTCAAATCCAGGGCGAAATTTTAATTAAGGTTATAAGCCTAAAGAAAGGATTAACCTTAAAAAACAATTGTAGTCTGCAAGCTGAGGAGCTTAGGAACTGGTCTAGTGATGAAAAAATGTTTCCCAGGATTCAATGGTTTGAATCCTGGGAAAAATGTTTCTCATTATGACTTTAAATAAAAGACTCAGATATACAAAAACAGTCTGCCAGCTCAAGAGCTGATGGCCATGTAGTAAAGATATCTGAACTTAGTGGTGAAGGCAGTTTGAATGCATAATTATAGTGATCATGAAATTCATCATATCTATAATAAATCATATATTTGAACTGCCTTCATAGATTAATGTACTGAGCTTGCACAAAATCAATATTGGTATGATGAAATTTCAAATAAATTGACAATATATTCTGCTTTTACTCTTGTGCTTCAAATCTTTGTTTTGTATATTATATTGTGTACCGGTATATAATGGTTGCTGTAATTTGCAAAACCTGTAGTGAATACCTAACCATCTCACTAGCATTATATTTGATGTTTGTGTTATGCTGTACATGTGTTTAGTAGACTTATTAAGTTGATGTGGCAAAGCATAATAAATAAATAAATAAATGAATTAAAAAATATTTGGAGCTCAATATGTGTCTATAGATTTATATAACTTTATGTACACTATGTCTAAGACACAGATGAAATTACTGTATGGTAGCAGATAGCCGTGATCACCACTTGAATGATGCATATTATATGATGAAGATGTATTATATGTATCACATCAAGAAATCTTAGCTGTAAGTAAATTCCTTTGTGTATTTTAAAATATTTATTTTAAAGTATATTTAACAATTGGTGCCTTGTCTTTTTTTTGAAAAAAATCTTGTTTTTGAAAAATATCAAAGCTTTTCGTGCTATATTACTGGCCAGGTTATACTGAGTAACAAAATTGTGGGAATCTTCAATCACCATAGTTAAGAAGACTGAACCCACCCCATAGTGGAAAATGGAGACTACAGATACAGAAATGGAAATTAGAAACCCTTTTTTATTTAATCCACTAGTTACATTACATTACATAACTCACCTTAGTCTATTTACAGTAAAATTGCAATAATATGTATCTATCATATATGTATTTACAAAAAGAAGAAAAGAAGAATAAGTTTATTAAAACATCATACCGTATCTTACAAAATATGGATTGCTTTTAATTAGCTTTAAATATTCTTGTCTTGGAGGTGAACTAGAACTATTAATATTGCTGCAATAGTAAAAGTTTGGAAACAAAAAACAACATGATTTCCTATCTGACAGAAATCGTCAATCAGGATGCATAAATATTGACTAGCTAAAGTAAAAACGTACATTATTTAATAAAAGACCGCTATCTTCCCCCTTTTGCTAAAACAGCTATCCTCCTTTCTTCCCCCTTTTTTCTATTTGTTGACTTGAAAATATTTCTGAAACAAATGCTCCAGTGTTCAGCTATATTTCCCATGCACACCCCATATCATCTGAAGTACGTGGGTATCACTGGACGCATAGATCAAAGAATTGTTTGTCTAACCAGGCTTCCTTGGGTACTGGTAATCCCAGTTGCTTCCTCCTTGAGATTTCAGTTTTGGTTATGATCATGTGATTGCTGCTTTGTGACCCCGTATCTGAGTCATGGTATATCACTGCAACTTTGGAGGACGGAGGCGAGCCATCTCCGCTGTGCGGAGTACCGACATTTGGAAGGCAGACACAAAGATACCGTGCAATAATTTTTCGCCATTTTTCATTGCGATACAGGTAGATTATCGGCTTCAGCGTGCAATGACACCACATGATCCATTTTGTTGCCGTTTCGAACGAATGCGATATGCTTGTCACTTGAATACCTTCGATGAACAGCGTGAAACAGGATGGGAACACAAACAGCATCGTAGTTCCGATCATCAAGAGGGACGTAAATGCCGACCGGCAATACTGCTCCAGTGCGAACTTTGCCACGTTGGACATCATCGTCGGGTTTATGCGAGTCCTGTAGTTCCGATACACCACCAATATGCGATAAAACGAGTATAGAATTATGCCTGTCGGAACCACAGCGCCGATCGACAACGTCAAAAGGAGACAGAATATTTCGAAAACGCCAAACGGGTGATGGTAACGTAGGTAGCAAATGTAAAAACCGGGCGTGTAAACTGTTTCAATCTTTTCGCTGGCCATGTCCATCCACGGAAGGGATATTGCTGAAGCTATGAACCATAGCAAAGCGATGCCGTTCCTGGCCTGCTCGTAGGATAGAACCCGATGGGTCTTGTGAACTATCACCAGAAATCGATCGTAGGCCAAAAATGAGAGGTTATATAAGGTTGCAATCGTGAACAGCAGGTTGAAGAAGCTGTTCAGTCGACACAAGGGATGTCCAACAGTCCACCTGTCCGTGAAAATGGCCGGGACGGCAAACGGAATGACTAAACAGGTCGTGCCGAGATCTGCTATTGCCTGACTCAATATTACGATGTTTGTGCCCGTTTTTCGATATCCTCTTCTTGACGCGGAAAGAGCGAGCAAAACGTTCCCAATAAGTGACACAAGGAAAATCACAATCAACGGAATCAATTTGAATGTAATTGCTATATTCGATGGAGACTGGTCTTCTGATGGTGACTTCATTTTACCAAATCATATATAACACGTTACACTTTTGTTATCTTTATTGAAATGTCCGAAACACGATTAAATGCGATTTATGAAAGAGCTTCAAGAGGTATATTCATGACATTAACTGACCTTCTCTGATATTGTGGCAAACCTGCCAGTGTGCTCTTCGAAAGACTCCAATCAGTCAAGAAATTAAACATTTTACATTTTTGCATAATTTTATTTTTCCAGCTGTTTCCGTAGTCTTTGACGCACACACCAATCAAACTCGCCTGCACTTTTATGGCTTTCACCGATGCCAATGGGCCGCTATTTTCACACAAGGTTGACAAATTGCTGTCAATGACATAAGAGTGGAGTAAGGGGGCTGATATTGCTTTTGTAAATCTAATTAAAAGAATACAGTGGTTTTTTTTCACTTGTACGTTTTGGTATAGGTCGTCATAGTTCTTTTAAACTTACCAATGTTCTACTAAGTTGTACATATATATTTTTATATTATTGAAAAACACTCTCCCTTTAGTAGCAGTACGTACTCCGCAAATTGTTTCTATTCTCAAGGACAAGGGCCCTCTTCAGAACATGTTATTAAGTCTAAAATCAAAAATTCGGAATTTTTATTATACAGCTGTAGTATTTTCTGTTTAAAGAGAGAGTAGCTATAACGCGAACTTATACATGCGCTAAAAAAATCATGCGCTTAGATCAATTTTAATTTTTAACCGAGGCGTTAAATAAGTTATAAAAGATACAGCTTTTTTTAATTATATCGTAAATCGTAATGTTAAGAGCTTCCTCAAATTTTTAATCAAATGTAACATTTCGTGGGCTTGTGTACGGTCATTTGCATGAAAATCGCGTTGATACATATGTGAGACCGACAGCTTGTTACTGGCAAATGCACTGAACCAGGTGTAAATGATGTTTAATATTGAAAACAAAAGGCTTTTCACAACAGGATTCTACTATATTATGACAAAATATTTGTTGACATTTATAAGGAACATTTAATATATAAAAACATGTTTTTCGATTTTGGATTGTATTATGACAGTATTGTATTATGATTTTTTGTTATGTAAACTTCGGACGAATAATCATACATATTATTGGAGATTCATGAATTGATATCCTCGGGAGAAGTTGGCAAAAAGCCATTATAAGTTTGATCATGTTATAATATCTTGATAATTACTGAAGGATAGCACATTTTGATATGTCCGAGGCCCATAATTCTTAAAATTTCCTTCAAGAATTGAATTTATTTGCTTCAAAAAACTAAATTCGCGTCGCGTTGGCGAATAGCGTCCGGCGTGTGTGGGGGGCTTCGGTGTTCCCTTTGATTGCTTCGCCTATTACATATAATTCAGAGAAACTATTATTAGTAAATATATCGGATTTTATTGATACTGGAAAATAATTATATCACGAAATTAATATACCTCATGCATGACGATAAAAACTTTCAGTGCATGCATGCAATATGTCTAAATCCTTTGAAAAATTAGTAATATTTAATGTTGATAACAGAAGTCATAATATAACAATTTTAGTACGCGCGTGCCGATTGGTCGAGAAGCGTGTTTCAAACGGGATTTTCCCGCCAAACTTGACTAGCGAAGCTATGTAATGAGAATTTGTAATTGAATCGAATTATAATACTTGTACAATCTTTTATTGAGTTATATTATGAAAGAAATAGAAAACATTTTTTCCTGTGTCTCTATACAGTTATAGAAACACTTGTTGGCGTTTGTGAGAACTCGAAATAACGTGGGAGAACCCGAAGTAGCGTGGAAAAACTCGCCCTACGGGCTCGTTTTCCTACTGACTATTTCTCGTTCTTACAAACAGATTTTGGTAATTTTGAGCAAAAGTAAAGAAATATATATTTAACCTTTTTAGAAATGTTATCTAAACTCCTGGAACAGCACGCACACATGTCACTCGTGACAATAGACCTTTTGCATTATAAACTATTTTTGATCTATGCAATCACTGAAATTAGTAGAAATGCAAAGTTTGGTTGCGAAATGTTGTAAAATACGGAAAATATAGCCTTTCCTTTGTGTTTTGGTTTTTTCCTTTGTGTTTAGCTGCAAACTGATACCCCCAAAATCACTAGTTAGTGACATGAAATTGTAAAGGCAAGGTCGCAAAGCAATAGACCATTCTTATAATGACGCCAATGCGGAAAGTCTGGTACCAAACGAAGTTTGATTGGCTCGTTGGCTATATGGCGAAACCAAACTTTGTGTAACATCACACTTTCCACGTTTAACGTTATTATAAGAATGTTATCATTACCGCTTTTGGAGACAAGTTTTTTGGAGATTCTGGCTTCTCATTGCCTAATATTTTTTTGGGCTTGGCTCAGTTGGTAGAAAATCAAAGTGCGTCAATATTTAAAGTTGTATAAACTTTATTTGGCCTCAACAATTGTGGTGCTCTCTAATTGTACAACAGTTAAAGTGTTCTAGGCTGTTCCATTGAAGTCTAAATATGACGCACACTAAAGGGGAAAAAATGAGATATAATAGACCTTTTCAGCTTGCTTCCATGCAAATTAATGTTGTGACGACCATGGGTAGCCAATAAAACTTAACCATTTCAGACCATGTGACTTAAAATGGTTAATTTGGATTCAAACTGAAAAGGTCTATTACGTCACGGCGTAGTCAATGCACGATTTTATTCACTGCATTGGTATCCTCCAAACCACCAGTTTGTGGTCGAGGCGTTAGTTGCCGTGCAACGGAAATCCTGGTTGACGTTGTCATATAGGCCAAAATTGTCTTCGCCTGAGATAATACCAACAGTTGGCCGGAAATCGCAATCTCCTTCTGTATTGTCTGTGTGTAAATTTTGCGAGCCGCTCTTGGCCCACCATTTTGCTGTGCACTGGGAACATTCATTACCTAAGGGTAATGAAGATTGATAAGATATATTTAAAGCAAAAAGTCACAGAGCCTCTGGCTGCGCGAGGTCCGGATGCAAAAAGTTCTCGAAATCGGATATTATATTAGCTTGCTCTTTATTTTTTTACATGCGATTTTTTTGGGTCTAACAAATGACAGCTTACCTCGTATGTTGATATATTCCATCTGTTTACAGAGACCACTTTCAATGAACGTCATGATATCAAAATCTTTGAAATTTCCTCTCACTTGATCACGACCGTCAACTCCATTGACAGGAAAACTACATGTCGCTCTCCAGTGGGTTGACTTCGCCTTCAAACTGATCATTTGGGGCTGGCTCATTCTGTACCGGTCAAAATTTGGTGATTTCTCGTTTACTGGGGCATTTGTCTTCAACGGATGTTTTCTAAACGGATCTTCGTCTTTGTTTGACATGTTGAATGATTCTACTAGTGTCCAGGCTGCAGCAACTTCGGGTACCATGTCGCAATACACGCTGTCCAAGCTGTTGTCTTCTTCGTTATAGATTTTGTAGTAGCCGTCACTTGTTAAGCCTCGCTTCAAATGATCCAAGCAACTTTTGGGTGACAAATAGTTACATAGATTCTGAAGTGAAAGTATATACTATGGCGTTTTAGAAATATAACTAGTTTGTTCTTATGCAATTAATTTAAAGTGTTTCAAAACACCTAACTTTCCAATTAGCTACATTTTTCACCACATTTTTTTGTACAAGGCAACTTACAGAATGTCTCTTTAATTATATGGTAATTCTCGTTCTCATGTTGTTAATGATTAACCTTACAATCATATTTCACCCTTGTAAAGATACATTGTGTTTGCATTTAGTTTTTTTTTCTAAAACACGTGGATTGTACACAAATCGTGTTTTCAACACTGCTGTATTTGAAGGGCAGCCAGCTCTTCATTTGCAAAGTTGAACGAAGAAAAAGCATGTTAGGCCCACTTAAAGCTGTGGTCAACTCGACTTCTCTTGAAAAGCAGAAACTAGCTTCATATGATTATATAAAGAATCGATCAACATGGTACCTAATGACAAATTCTGCAGTCTAAGCTGAATTTAAATAAAACGAATTTAGCTACATGATATTTGTGATTATTTACTGGCTGGATACGATAATATATATAGAAGTGCATATAATATAGAACAGCATATGGGTATATGCATAACGTACCCCAGAACACTGGTCAAGCGCGAAAATTTCTGTTGCCATCTGTAAGACGAGAAGGCCAAACACGAACTGGCATAGGACAGACATCTTCTTTTGCAGCAGAACAAATCTTCTTCGCTTCTAATGTGTTCTTCGATGTTCCTCTGAGGACAACTTGGGCACTTATGCAAAATCGCAAAAGATCATCTCTTTTTATACGCTTTGCTGGTTATTCTGTTCTCATATCGTGCCGAAAAATTTGTGAATTTGGCGATGGTAGTTCCCGTTTTTGAGTGGGTACCTCTTATCTAAATTTATGCAAATGATGATATCAACCGCAATGACAGCTGGCGATATTAGACCTGTTGACTTCCAAGCATATGTGTTTACGCGTACAGTAAGAAACTAATATCACCTGGTTTTGCGCATAGAATATATTGTCCTATACATGCGGCTTATTCAGTTAAGGTTTTCTCTAAAGACCATAGCTTGAAATTTCCACACCTCAACGCGCGAACATTAAAGCACAAATGATGCGCAAGCAAATATACAAGGGACATGCAATCGCATGAGATATATTCAATTAAGATTTTCTCTAAAGACCATAACTGGAAGTTTCCACACCTCAGCGCGCGAACATTAAAGCGCGAATGATGCGCAAGCAAATATGTAAGGGACCTTTAATCGCATGAGATTATTGCAGAGTGTTGGGGTTGTATGTTTGTGTGATACATTATCCTTGCTATATGTTTTTAAATAAAAAAGGCATCGGTATCTCTCGGTCTTTACGTGTATCGTACAAGCAGGCCTTGTTTTTTCACAGTGACAAAGAGAAACTCTTTTCTCTCCATGAGGACACCTTTTTCAGAGAGTTATTGCCGGACGTTCTTATATAACAATGACAGTCTTATAATAAATTCAAGATTCGCACTCTTCGCTTAATTCCTATACTAGCTTGTTTACGCACGGTCTTGTAATAAATTCAAATTATACTTTTGCAATTACTTAGAAAAATGACTTCGAGAACCAATTTTCATTTTTCAAATAACTATATTACATCGTTTCCTGTTATGAAGCAACATAGCCATCTTTGAAGCGCGAAGTAAATCGAATGCCTAAATAGACAAAACACTTCTCGACGTTTCGACCTGAGGGCCTTCGTCAGGAGAGTTAGTATGAAAATAAATAGGGAAGAATACATGTTTTGTATGAGGGCAAAACACGTGATAAGAATTGGCCAATAGAAAACAAAAAATCAAAACAAATTGGAATACATTACATTTAATCTGAACTAAATGGCCTGAAGATCGATACAATCGTGAAACTTTGAGTGGCAATAAATAAATAAATTCATTTTAATTTTATCTATTTTATTCGCTCTACTAACTACTTATATACTATTGAGCACGCTTTTGACTTTGGAGCGTTTGATTGGTTGATGAGAATGTGTAATGACCTTAATGGTGGTTGCCACGAATCTTTAAGTGTCTTTTTTAATGACGTTAATAGAATTAAGGATTTTTTCAATATGATGTTGTGCACTGAAAGGTTTCTCAGAAAGTGATGGAATTATAGTGGGAAGTGGGTGTTTTATATGAAAGTATAATAAAGCTTTTGAACTTAAATCCGTTGACTTCATCAATCTCTAGTACCTAATCATATATTACCGCACATGAAATTTACGTCGAAATGTAAATAACATGTACTTGTTAAAAATCTAAATTCAATTGAATATTGCTTGATCGTCTACTACAACTATGGCTTTGACCACCATTACCAACTGGCCGAATTTCACCTTTTTTTGGAATATACATTGAAAAAAAATCATTAACAAAAAATGTGATGCTAAAATGATTTAATTCTAATTTAGAGCATCAATATACTTCGTTGTTAATACTTCAATCTATAATCAGAAAATGGGGGGAGATTTATTACTATAATTGCAAAGACTTCAACTTTTAGACAAGGGGGAAACATGCATCAGCGCACAAGGCTGCAACACGGCGCAAATTTTCTTCCAACTTTTCCCCGAATGCTTTGAGAAACAAATTTAAGATTGCGAGGACATCTCAAAAACGATCGTGCTTTAAGCTATATACAGATTGGCGGCAATTTCACAGCCAAAGACCATTAGGATTTAATTAATTGTTGAAAGAACAGTGCCACCAGCTACCAAACTGTCACGCGATGGATCGCCTAGCTTGGCTTGTATTTCAATCGAGCCATTTAGGACAAATCAATATAACAACAAAATGAGAAATCGAATTCCTTGTACTGATTCTAAGAAAAGTTATTTAAAATAAGTTGGAATGGTCTAATGTGTAAAAAGTTGGAAAGTGGAAAGAAGATGATGAAAGATAATGACGTTAACAATCTAAATGGTATTTTTTAAAGCAAAGAAGAGCAATTACTTGGCCCTTCAAAGAAAGCAATTATAATAATGTATTAATGTTACTTAATTCATTACAGAAAAAGATGAAATATTTGTAAAATGAAAATTGCCTCTCGAAGTCACTTTTCAAAATAATTGCAAAAGTATGATTTGAAAATTTTTATAAGACCGTGCGTGCACAAGCCAATATATACATAAGAATTGAGTGAGAATTTGAAGCGGCTGAAAAATTTAATGATATTTAAAGGCTGATACCTAGTTGTTGGAACAACTACTAACAGAGTCAGTTGCCGTAATGTAATGCCCTTGTGCTTTTCACGTCGTGTCTTTAACAATAATGTATGCACAATCTATTTTATGCTATAAACAAAATTTTGAATTTCACACACATGACCGTCAAAAATTCATGATTTTTTGCATCGAACACAAGCTATAGAAAGTAGAAATTGTAGCCGACAGTTGGTAAAACAGGTCGCTATGCTATTTTGGAAACTTTTATTTGGCGTCAAAAAATGAGGTGTTCTGTACTTTGATAATAGTTAAAGTTTTCTAGGCTGTTCCATGACAATCTATTATCGTGCACAGTAAAGGGAGAAAACGGGATTTAATTGTGTCATGGCCAAGTCAATGCAAAAAAATTCTACTTCGTTGGTCATCGACAGTATTAAAAGTTGGAAATTTTATTTCGCATCAACAAATGTCTGCATCTACAAATCTGTAATTCGATAACAGTTAAAGTTTTCTAGGCTGTTCCATTACAATCTATTATCATTCACAAGAAAGAGGAAAAATGAAATATAATTGTGTCACGGCCAAGTCATAGGCACGATCTTATTCACTGCATTGGTATCCTCCAAACCACCAGTTTGTGGTCGAGGAAGCAGTGGCCATGCAACGGAAATATGGGTTGATTGTGTTATAAACGCCAAAGTTATCTTCGCTTGGTACAGAACCAGCAGTTGGTACGAACTCGCAACCACCATGTGAACTGTCGATGGCTAAATTGTACGTGTTGCGGACAGCCCACCATCTTGCAGTACACTGGGAACATTCATGACCTAATCGTAGTAAAGATGGATGAGATATTTAAAAAAAAGAACAGCAAAACTGGATGATATATTAGTGTGCTCTTAATCTTTTTCACATACGGTTTGTTCTAGTCTAAAAAATGACAGCTTACCTCGTATGTTGACATATTCCATCTGTTTACAGAGACCACTTCCAATGTACGTCATGATATCAAAATCTTTGAAATTTCCTCTCGCCTGATCACGACCGTCAACTCCATTGACAGGAAAGCTACATGTCGCTCTCCAGTGGGTTGACTTCGCTTTCAAACTGATCATTTGGGGCTGGCTCATTCTGTACCGGATAAAATTTGCTGATTTCTCGTTTACCGGGGCATTTGTCTTCAACGGATGTTTTTTAAACGAATCTTCGTCTTTGTTTGCCCTGCTGAATGATTCTACTAGTGTCCAGGCTGCAGCGACCTCGGGTACCATGTCGCAATACACGCTGTCCAAGCTGTTGTCTTCTTCGTTATAGATTTTGTAGTAGCCGTCACTTGTCGAGCCTCGCTTCAAATGATCCAAGCAACTTTTGGGTGACAAATGATTACATAGGTTCTGAAGTGAAATATATACTAGGTTTTTAGATACGCGACTTCGAGTATAGCCACTAATACGAGCAAGATTTGCTGTTTCTTTATTTGCGCTTGCATCTATATTACTCGTAACTGCTCAATGCCTTAAAGATTCGCGCAATAACTAACTTCTAACCGCCCAAAACGTAGCGTTAAAACCAGTACTTTTAGACGTATTAAACCCTTCGCCCCAACAGCCTCCCTTCAAAAGATTTAACGGGCTCCGATTCAGCCGTACTTCAACTATTATTCTGGGGTTTCTGAGATAAAAATTTAAGGGATAAACTCCAAAAATTTCTTTATATAAATGTTTAAATAAAGTTTTATATATACATACATACACACATGCACACATACATACCACTGTTAGTGTAAGTTTAATTCATACTATACTATATTGCAAAAACATCGGCCGGAGATAGATAGATAGATACTCAAAATCTAATTAGAAGTGCATAGGTTGTGTAATATGATCATTGACGCGATTTATGCGGGGGAAGTCTTGCTAAGAACTCTTGAATCGCTTACTAATTGATCGAAACAAAATGTAATCCCATGCAATACAAATAAGATGTCGAGTGGACGAGTATCTATCTATCTGCGGCCAATATATACATACATACATATATATATATATATATATATATATATATATATATATATATATACATACATATATATATATATATATATATATATATATATATATATATATATATATTCGCAACTTAAGAAAGCCATAAAGTATGCTTGAAATGATCAATTTTGCTTTTGATTGCGCGGCAAACAAGCAAAACTCGATAAAAGGTTCTTTATATTGGTTAGAATAAACCAGGTCACAAAGTTAGACTGTAGAACTGATTACGACATACCCCGGAACACTGTTCAAGCGCAAATATTTCTGTTGACATCTGCATGACGACTAGACCAAACACGAACTGGTATAAGACTGACATCTTTGTGTTGTTGCAGGACTAACCCACTTCGTTTTTAATATTTTGCTTCGATGTGCCTTCGAGATAACTTGGTGGCCTTCTCGGAAAGGTGAAAAATCAGTCTTCTGGAATCTAGTAATAAGCTTGATCGTGCACAGTTATATGTCGCGCACGTACAGATTTAAGTGGCTGTTTGTGATTGTTTGGATTCCCAAATGCGGAGTTTGATTGGCTCGTTGGTTTTGCAAGACCCTTCATACTTTATGTAACATCAGAATTTCCGCGTTTGACGTCATCATGAGAAAGGTCCATTATCTCGGACCAGTTTCTGGGGTTTCTAGGAGTTTCTGGAGCATCTCACTGGCTCATCTGGTAAAAGTTAAACCGTGCATACGTCATTATTTAAAATTGAAAACTTTATTTGGCATTAACAAGAAAAGGTGATCTCTAGTTCTCAGTTTAAGTGTTCTGGGTTGTTCTATTAGAATCTATTATCACGTACAGAAAAAAGAAAAAAAAATTATTTGGCATCAACAAATGTCTGCATCTACAAATCTGTAATTCGATAGCAGTTAAAGTTTTCTAGGCTGTTCCATTACAATCTATTATCATTCACAAGAAAGGAAAAATGAAATATAATTGTGTCACGGCCAAGTCATCGACACGATCTTATTCACTGCATTGGTATCCTCCAAACCACCAGTTTGTTGTCGAGGAAGCAGTTGCTAGACAACGGAAATTAGGGTTGACGACAACAGGATAGCCAAAATTGTCTTCGCTTGGGACAGAACCAGCAGTTGGTACGAACTCGCAACCACCGATTGAACTGTCGATGGTTAAACTGTACGTGTTGAGGACAGCCCACCATTTTGCAGTACACTGGGAACATTCATGACCTAATGGTAGTAAAGATGGATGAGATATTTAAAAAAAAAACCCAGCAAAATCGGATGCCATATTAGTGTGCTCTTTATCTTTTTTACATACGATTTGTTTTGGTCTAAAAAATGACAGCTTGCCTCTTATGTTGACATATTCCATCTGCTTACAGAGACCACTTCCTAGGTACGTCATAATATCAAAATCTTTGAAATTTCCTCTCGCCTGATCACGACCGTCAACTCCATTGACAAGAAAGCTACATGTCGCTCTCCAGTGGGTTGACTTCGCCTTCAAACTGATCATTTGGGGCTTGCTCATTCTGTACCGCTCAAAATTTGCTGAATTCTCGTTTACCGGGGCATTTGTCTTCAACGGATGTTTTTTAAACGGATCTTCGTCTTTGTTCGCCTTGCTGAATGATTCTACTAGTGTCCAGGCTGCAGCGACTTCGGGTACCATGTCGCAATACACGCTGTCAAATCTGTTGTCTTCTTCGTTATAGATTTTGTAGTAGCCATCACTTGTGGAGCCTCGCTTCAAGTGATCCAAGCAACTTTTGGGTGACAAATGGTTACATAGGTTCTGAAGTGAAATATACATACTAGCTTTTTAGATACGCGACTTCTAGTATAGCCACTAATACGCGAACAAGATTTGCTGTTTACAGACCCGATCAATCTACCAATCTCTCTTTTTTAATGTTAATTATCGTGTCCCTGTTGTTACATTTCATGATTAACATTACACTCGTATATCAAAAAGTGGTACATCATTTTTGAGTTTCATTTTGTGTAGACTGAGTCTTACAATGGTTTGTAATGGATGCTATTCGGGTTAATTTTCCAAGACACAGGGATTGCGCACAAATCGTGTTTTTAGTACAAAGTTTCGAAAGTACTTATAGTAACTTTTTGTACATGGTCAGTAATTTAAAGTTTTTAAATCAGTTTAACTTGCTTTATTTATCAATGGACTATCCCTTTTTCTAAGTTCACCAAAATATTGAGGAATTTTGACCGTTACTGTAAATTTTGAAGCATTGCTTTTCCGTGGTTTGGGTTTTGTTGAAGAGGGATTTGCCCAGATTTTACCCCGGAACACCCGATTTTTTTTATATGTCGCAACTGCGCATGTGCCGTCGAGCCTTAAACATTATTCACGATGTAAAGAAACGAGGAGCGACGACCATTGCTTCAAAACATTCCGGGCGTAAAAATCGAGCAATTCTTTGAGTTCGCAATTTGCAATTTACCAATTTATGTTATGGATTACGAGCATTCAATTCAACACAAATATAGGTTTATTCCATAAATAGAGCTAAGAGAGTAGTTAAGAGAGTAGTTACGTACATAACTCATTAAGAGATTAGTAAGAAACGACGCTGTGTTGTTTATGTATTGATAGATCTCTAGTTACACGAATGTATATAATATTTTATGTCGATAGCAAGTCGATGCCTGATATTCTGCATACAGTACATCAATGATACTATACAAAACGCACATTTTGTACAGTGATCAAATCATTTATATATACGGTATTGATTATAAGTATATTGTTTTGTATCGATTTACGCTTCGAAGTATCCACATCATATAGACATAATATGCACCGCGGTTTATTTACATTATTTATACAACGCAACTATTTTGGCTATTCTTATGAAATGACGGATAAATTGTTGCCATCGTATAAATGTAGTGAATGTAGTCACAGTTGTTTGACGAAGAAAAGAAACTAAACTGAGAAAATCGCGCCCTGTGTACATGGGCAACTAAAATTATAATTTAATAGTGACAATATCCGCGACTAAGTAACTTGAGTACTTTGAGTGATTTCCTGTTGATTAATGTTTAACCTAGTTCATTATATTTTTACTGGCGTAAGTCAAATTTTTTATTTTGGGACAAACGTCTGGTTGCTTAGGTATTACAGGGCATGGAAACTTTGCACTATCCTTGGATCCCTAGTTTTATAGCGTTGACAGATTTGAAGGGCAGCCAGCCGATACTATGATGGATCTAGTGTAGTAGGCAGTTGCAAAATGAACGAAGAAATAGCTTGTTGTGCCACTTTAAAGTTAGCAAACTGAGTGCCTTCTCTTCAAAAGCAGAAACTGACTTTATAGAATCGACCAAGATGGTCCTGACGACAAATACAGCAGTCTAAGCTTCAGTTAAATAAAAGTAATTTATATATGTCATGTGTGGTTATTTCCTGACTGGGTGCGGTAATATAGAATTAACTCTGATCGCGACATACCCCAGAGCACTGGTCAAACGCGAAAATTTCTGTTGCCATATGTAAGACGAGAAGATCAAACACGAATTGGCGCAGGACAGACATCTTTCTTTTGCTGCAGAACAAATCTTCTTCGTTTTCAATGTTTACTTCGATGTACCTCTTGAGACAACTTCGATACTTGTGCAAAATCACTCGAGATCACCTCTTTCTTGTATGCTTTGCTGGTTATTCTGTTCGCATATTGTGCTGACAATTTCAATGAGATTGGTCATGGGTAGTTCCCGTTTTCAAGTGGTCAGCTACCTTCATCAACCGTCAAACCCGTTTTCCACCTGGCGAATTTATTCGTGCTAACTAATAAAAAGTATGTACTATAACTATGTATTGTACTTTTTCGCGGCGAATTTTTTCTAAAACCAATCAAATCACCAAATTTCAGATATCACTTCGCGTCACGCGAATTAATTCGCCTAGAAAACAGGATTTATTAGACTGGAGCGCTAGCACAAATGCGCCATATATATAAATTCATGACCGCAAATCCGCAATGACCGTTGTTGACATAGACCCTGGAGCTTGCTGATTGCAAAGTACAGTACTGTCAAGAAATAACGTAACCTAACCTAAATAAATCACTCGAGATCATCTCTTTCTTGTATGCTTTGCCAGTTATTCTGTTCGCATATTGTGCTGACAATTCCAATGAGATTGGTCAAGTGGTTAGCTACCTCATATAACAGGATTTATTAGACTGGAGCGCTAGCACAAATGCGTATATATATATATATTGATGACCACAATGACCGTTGTTGATATTAGACCTTGGAGCTTGTTGACTGCAAAGTACAGTACTGTCCAGAAATAAATCACTCGAGATCACTTCTTTCTTTATATGCTTTGCTGGTTATTCTGTTCGAATATTGTGCTGACAATTTCAATGAGATTGGCCATTTGTAGTTCCCGTTTTCAAGTGGTCAGCTACCTCATATATCATCAACCGTCAAACCCGTTTTCCACCTGGCGAATTTATTCGTGCTAACTAATAAAAAGTATTTACTATAATTATGTATTTATTTTTTCGCGGCGAATTTTTTCTAAAACCAATCAAAACACCAGATTTCAGATATCGCTTTGCGTCACGCGAATTAATTCGCCTAGAAAACATGATTTATTAGACTGGAGCGCTAGCACAAATGCGTATATATATATATGAATTTATGACCGCAATGACCGTTGTTGATATTAGACCCTGGAGCTTGTTGACTGCAAAGCACAGTACTGTCATTTCGTTATTATGTGGTCTGAAATCCTTCGTTATAAATACAAGCTAGGGAGATTCATTGCGTGACAGTTGTGGGTGACAGTAGAATTGCTCTCTCAGCAACGCCTTCCTATTGGCTCTCAGCCTAGATTCGTCGTTAAGTTGTCTAGCTTAAAGCACGATCGTTTTTTAAATGTCCATGCAATCTTAAATTTGTTTTTAGAGCGTTGGAGGAGAAGTTGGTCCGTGGTGCAGGCTGTAAAGCCTTGCAACATGTATATTTCGGATGCAAGTTGTGCAATGATGTCTGTTTCCGGACTTGTCAAAAATTGAAGCTTCCGTTATTATGATTTAAAATTGTCCCCCCTCCACCCCACAAGAGTATGGTGGATGTATATACAGGTAAAATATTTATGTGTTCTCTTAATTTACAATTTTAATGATTACGCTAAGCACCCCCCCATTGCATTGTGCATTTCGCGCTTAAAGATTGAGGTTTTGATAATATTTATTTGTTCTCTTAATTTACAATTTTAAGAATTACTTTAAGCACCCCCATTGCATTGTGCATTTTGCGCTTAAAGATTGAGGTTTTGATGCATTTGAAGTAGAAGATGAGGTTTTATGTGATTGGTAATTGGTAGGACTAAAGGACGGTGGCTAACTGATAAAGGCAACAAAACCCGTATATTTTGGATTTGAAAAACTCCTTCGTCGATATCACTGAACCGAATCGGTAATGTATTCATGTTACTTAATTCATTACAGAAAAATATGAAATATTTGTAAAATGAAAATTGCCTCTCGAAGTCACTTTTCAAAATAATTGCAAAAGTATAATTTGAATTTTTTATAAGACCGTGCGTGCACAAGCCAATATACATAAGAATTGAGTGAGAATTTGAAGCGGCTGAAAATTTAATGATATTTAAAGGCTGATAGCTAGTTGTTGGAACGACTATTAAGAGACTGAGTCAGTTGCCGTAATGTAATGCCCTTGTGCTTTTCACGTCGTGTCTTTAACAATAATGTATATATGCACAATCCATTTTATGTTACAAACAAAATTTTGAATTTCATACAAATGACCGTCAAAAATTGATGATCTTTTGCATCGAACAGAAGCTAGAAAGTAGAAATTGTAGCCGACAGTTGCATGGTAAAACAGGTCGCTATGCTATTTTGGAAACTTTTTATTTGGCGTCAAAAAATGAGGTGTTCTGTACTTTGATAATAGTTAAAGTTTTCTAGGCTGTTCCATGACATCTATTATTGTGCACAGAAAAGGGAGAAAATGGGATTTAATTGTGTCATGGCCAAGTCACTGCAAAAAAATTTTACTTCATTGGTCATTGACAATATTTAAAGTTGAAAATTTTATTTGGCATCAACAAATGTCTGCATCTACAAATCTTTAATTCGATATATAGCAGTTAAAGTTTTTTAGGCTATTTCATTACAATGTATTATCATGCACAGTAAAGAGGAAAAATGAAAAATATTTGTGTCACGGCCAAGTCATGGGCACGATTTTATTCACTGCATTGGTATCCTCCAAACCACCAGTTTGTGGTCGAGGCATCAGTGGCCATGCAACGGAATTCAGGGTTGATGTAGTTAGGATAGCCAAAGTTATCCTCGCTTGGGACAGAACCAGCAGTTGGTACGAAATCACAACCACCCATTGAACTGTCAATATGTACGCTGTGCAGGTTGAGAACAGCCCACCATTTTGCTGTGCACTGGGAACACTCGTGACCTAAGGGTAGTCAAGATTGATAAGATATATTCAAAAAAATCAGTCGACAGCCTCTGGCTAATATATCGATGTGTGAAATCGTGTCCAACGAGTTACGTCATTAATGAGGGATGCGACTTTTCATGTACACTATATATATACGTCATAACGTGGACAAAAAAGTCCTATTCCATTCTATGACGTCAAACAAATGACGAAGACGATAAAGTCCCAAAAAGCGAAAATACATTACTAATGCAAGCGAACAAAGTTGTAATGCTCATTTTTTCATTCGGTTTTTACATAATATGAAAAATTATCAAGCCTCAGCCGGGAATATGTCGTTATCAACCTCAGCCTTCGGCTTGATACGCCTCGTAAACATCATTTTAGCGTGGGGTCGCAGCTCCTCGCAAGAATGATTTTCATTGGCTGAACTTTACAAACATTTATGTTTCAACCAATAGCGAAGGATCGTTCTTTAGAAAGCATAGAAAAGCATTATCCAATTGAACGAAAGCTTCCGAGCACTGCGACATGCCCCTCATTTTATAATAATCCTTATACATATGGCGATACCGCCAACTGTTTACATTTTGTACTCTGGTAGTACAAAGAGAAATGTCATTTTCACTAAGATGTTCTCTCTTTTCCATATTATACGTAAAACTTTATTTAACAGCTAGAAGTTTGATCTGTCTTTATTTACAAAGATTGAATCAATAAATTTACGCAAAACAGCATGTGCTAGATCTTTCTTTTTATACTGTATATTTAGGTTTAGCAAACTATAACTTACCTCGTATGTTGACATATTCCATCGGTTTACAGAGACCACTTCCAATGTACGTCATGATATCAAAATCTTTGAAATTCCCTCTCGCCTGATCACGACCGTCAATCCCGTTGACATTCCAGCTACATGTCGCTCTCCAGTGGGTTGACTTCGCCTTCAAACTCATCATTTGGGGCTGGCTCATTCTGTACCGGTTAAAATTTGGTGATTTCTCGTTTGCCGGGGCGTTTGTCTTAAACGGGTGTTTTTTAAACGGATCTTCGTCTTTGTTGGTCTTGTTGAATGATTCTACTAGTGTCCAGGCTGCAGCGACCTCGGGTACCATATCGCAATACACGCTGTCCAAGCTGTTGTCTTCTTCGTTATAGATTTTGTAGTAGCCATCACTTGTCGAGCCTCGCTTCAAATGATCCAAGCAACTTTTAGGTGACAACTTATCACATAGGTTCTGAAGTGAAAAATATCTTTATCTAGCTACTTTTCTAAATATAACTATTATGATTCTGATACAACTGATTGAAAGCGTTTCAAACCACCTAATTGCCGAATTATAGCTATATCTATTTCCCCATGCATTACTTTTTTACAAGACTTCAACTCACAGAATGGTCTGGTCAGCAATATAGAGGGACAGCCTTCATATATAACTTTGTACATAAATCAACCGACTTCGATATCTTCATAGGCTAATTTTTCGCATGTAGTTGTGCGTCTCATGCTTCGTACTGGTTCGCGCGATTTGCCTTCTGCAATGCAGACCCGATCAATCTATACCATGAGTTTCTTTTTTTATATGTTAATTATCGTGTACCTCTTGTTACATTTCATGATTAACATTACACTCGTATATCAACTTTCTAAACTGGTACATGATTTTTGAGTTTCATTTTATAACGGTTTGTATTAGACGCTATTTGGGTTAATTTTCCAAAGCACAGGTTTGCGCACAAATCGTGTATTTTAAAACGTTGACAGATTTTTAGGGCAGCCAGCCGATACTACGATGGATCTAGTGTAGTAGGCAGTTGCAAAATGAACGAAGAAAGAGCTTGTTGTGCCAACTTAAAGTTAGCAAACTGAGTGCCTTCTCTTCAAAAGCAGAAACTGACTTTATAGAATCGAGCAAGATGGTCCTGACGACAAATACAGCAGTCTAAGCTTCAGTTAAATAAAAGTAATTTATATCTGTCATGTGCGGTTATTTCCTGACTGGGTGCGGTAATATAGAATTAACTCTGATCGCGACATACCCCAGAGCACTGGTCAAACGCGAAAATTTCTGTTGCCATCTGTAAGACGAGAAGATTAAACACGAATTGGCGTAGGACAGACATTTTTTTTTGCTGCAGAACTGATCCTCTTCGTTTTCAATGTTTACTTCGATGTACCTCTTGCGACAACTTCGATACTTGTGCAAAATCACTCGAGATCACCTCTTTCTTGTATGCTTTGCTGGTTATTCTGTTCGCATATTGTGCTGACAATTCTAATGGGATTGGCCATGGGTAGTTCCCGTTTTCAAGTGGTCAGCTACCTCATATATTATCAACCGTCAAACCCGTTTTCCACCTGGCGAATTTATTCGTGTTAACTAATAAAAAGTATGTGCTATAATTATGTATTGTACTTTTTCGTGGCAGATTTCAGATCTCGCTTCGCGTCACGCGAATTAATTCGCCTAGAAAACAGGATTTATTAGACTGGAGCGCTAGCACAAATGCGTATATATATAAATTCATGACCGCAAATCCGCAATGACCGTTGTTGATATAGACCCTGGAGCTTGTTTATTGCAAAGTACAGTACTGTCAAGAAATAACGTAACCTAACCTAAATAAATCACTCGAGATCATCTCTTTCTTGTATGCTTTGCTGGTTATTCTGTTTGCATATTGTGCTTACAATTCCAATGAGATTGGTCAAGTGGTTAGCTACCTCATATAACAGGATTTATTAGACTGGAGCGCTAGCACAAATGCGTATATATATAAATTAATGACCGCAATGACCGTTGTTGATATTAGACCTTGGAGCTTGTTGACTGCAAAGTACAGTACTGTCCAAAAATAAATCACTCGAGGTCACTTCTTTCTTTATATGCTTTGCTGGTTATTCTGTTCGCATATTGTGCTGACAATTTCAATGAGATTGGCCATTTGTAGTTCCCGTTTTCAAGTGGTCAGCTACCTCATATATCATCAACCGTCAAACCCGTTTTCCACCTGGCGAATTTATTCGTGCTAACTAATAAAAAGTATGTATTATAATTATGTATTGTACTTTTTCGCTGCGAATTTTTTCTAAAACCAATCAAATCACCAGATTTCAGATATCGCTTCGCGTCACGCGAATTAATTCGCATAGAAAACAGGATTTATTAGACTGGAGCATTAGCACAAATGCGTATATATATATATATATAAATTTATGGCCGCAATGACCGTTGTTGATATTAGACCCTGGAGCTTGTTAGCTGCGAAGTACAGTACTGTCATTTCGGCATTATGTGGTCCGAAATGGTTCGTTATAAATACAAGCTAGGGAGATTCATTGCGTGACAGTTGTAAGTGACAGTGAAACTGCTCTCTCAACAACGCCTTCCTATTGGCCCTCAGCCTAGATTCGTCGTTAAGTTGTCTAGCTTAAAGCACGATCGTTTTTTAAATGTCCATGCAATCTTAAATTTGTTTTTAGAGCGTTGGAGGAGAATTTGGTCCGTGGTGCAGGCTGTAAAGCCTTGCAACATGTGTATTTCGGCTTTGCGTCATTGCAAGATGCAAGTTGTGCAATGATGTCTGCATGTTTCCGGACTTGTCAAAAATTGATGCCTCCGTTATTATGATTTATTAAAATTGTCCCCCCTCCATCATAGTATCTTGTATGGTGGATGTATATACAGGTAAAATATTCATGTGTTCTCTTAATTTACAATTTTAATAATTACGTTAAGCACCCCCCATTGCATTATGCATTTTGCGCTAAAAGATTGATGTTTTGATAATATTTATTTCTTCTCTTAATTTACAATTTTAAAGATTACGTTAAGCACCCCCCCATTGCATTGTGCATTTTGCGCTTAAAGATTGAGGTTTTGATGCATTTGAAGCAGAAGATGAGGTTTTATGTGATTGGTAATTCGTAGCACTCTAAAGGCCGGTGGCTAACTGATAAAGGCAACAAAACCAGTATATTTTGGATTTGAAAAACTCCTTCGTCGCTATCACTGAACCGAATCGGTGCCAGAATATTCAGTTGAATATTGATTATTTACTCCGCTCAAATACACGTTACTTCTCCGCTTGCCGAGTTTCTAAATCCACCAGCTGCAATAAGAGAATAAAAGTAACTTTTAAATTCAGCTTCAAGTGAAGTAATCAACCTTGGAAGTAATTCGGGAATACAAAGTATATTATTTTTAAGCGGCTGTTATTACATTTGCCACTCCCCTTTTCTTAAAAGCTCTTTGAACATGCTGTTAACGTTGTGCAACTCACCACTTTGGGCAAAATGCTTTTGTCGTGCGCTCTTTCGCACGGGGAAATGCCGTTTAGAAATTGCCAATAGGGAGCTTTAGCAGTGACTACGAATACGAGATTCGAGATTCGCGTGTTGTTTGCTTATACGCCGTCAGCCAAAACTCGTAGTCGTTGGGCTTTTCGAGTACGAAATTTATAAAAAATTCGTGCTCGAGTGTTGGCTGATGGCGTGAGCAAACAACGCGCGAGAATGACGAATCTCGCTATCGTAGTCACTGCTAAAGCTCCCTATTGGCAATTTCTAAACGGCATTCCCCCGTGCGAAAGAGCACTTAACACGACAAAAGCATTTTGCTGTTACTCTTCGTCGTCATCAAGGTTCAGATCACGTCATTCTTGCGTGTTCTCTGTTTACGCCATCGTGCAAAGAGTTCAGGCCGTTGAGTACGAGTTTGCTTATCAATGACGAACTTCGTACTCGTAGTCACTGCTAAAGCTCTCTATAGCTGCTAACCAATCAGATGCGCAGCTACTAACCAATCAGATGCGCTTGCTGCAAAATATAGCTTCCGAAAGGTCGCCTTGGTGGTGTCGGTTTCTGCCTGCAAGTCAAAATTAAACCTCGCTATTGTTATTGTCGCATCACGCTTTAATTGCCATAAACATATGTAAACATTCAGTGAAAAAAAGCATGTAAAAGTTATACAAATATACATGGCAGGGTATACGCCGTATGCTGGTATACGCCATATAGCGGTCTTTGAAATAAAAACGAAATTAACGTTGCAAATACAACAAAACACTTGAATGGCATCTTTAAGTAAGTAAAAATTATTCTACATTTATGTTTAGGCTATAATTTAAAAAAGCTTCGCTTTTATAATGGTCTTTTGCTGCATATCTCACTCCTAAGATATTGTCTCTGCCACTTGAACATAAAATCTATATCTTCTCGCAACCGTAACATCCTACATATAATATGTTATATGAACGTAGACTTTGGAGAATAATCGTATAATGAATAATAGTTCGATAATTATAGAGGTACGTGTCACTTAATATACATAAATTTTTCAGAGTATATTTACTGTGTTGGAAAAAAGAGAATTTTCAAAGCTATAGCAGACTAAAACGAATAAACAAAAAAACGGCAAAACTTAAAGCTATCTTTTTTATTTTGAAACGTAATTTGCGTCATCTTATGCCTCCAGGGCCCCGGTCACTCCTTTATAACGCTCTGCAATTCAAATTCTTCTCTTTGACTAGTATCTACTGTTTGATTCGGTGCATCACTGACTCTCGACTCGCTAACCACGTCGACATCATCGTCAACATCGGCAATATTTCGCATCAGGCGTTGTCCAAGGTAGCTCAGTAACGCAAAGAAGGCAAATCCAAACAAGATAATCGCTATCGAAACGCCAATCAACGTTGCATTTGGTTTGACAATGGCGAATCCAAAGAACAGAGCCACTATGTCTATGCTGTACACCAGTGCAGCCAGTAGCTGGCGGTGAAAATAGCTGCCAACCACAGAACCTATTGAAAAGCGCGTTGTTTTAAACATACTTGCGATATTCGTGACGTGAAGTGGGAATGTTATTTTCTTAAAGGTGTATTGCAGAAAACCGTATTCGAGAAAGTAAATGAGGGAAATCGCTGGCTTTTAATGTTACTGCTGGTCTTTTCTTTGTCGTGATATTCAAGGGAGGTATGATTTTGAAAAAGTGTAAAGAAAGATTCAATGATATGAAATGGATGTATTTTACTCCGGCATGTCTCAGCTGGAAAATGCAGAAAAGAGAAAGTGTTTCAATGTTTAATGAACGAATAAGCACTTTACTTTCGGCAAGAAATGTGTAGCGATCAATGATATATTATCAATGATCGCATTACTGCTGGATGAAAAATTCCCAAAATTTTCGAACAGTTTAATAATAAGTTATCTTCCAATAGAACCAGGGAGCAGCTTGGCAGCGTCTTCAAACAACTTAGCATCAAATGTGGTATAACAACTGCCTAAAATAGACAAAACACTTCTCGACGTTTTGACCTGAGGGCCTTCGTCAGGAGAGTTAGTATCAGTCAGGAGAGTTGTTATACCACATTTGATGCTAATAAGTTATCTTACTAGATATCATTACCTAATGGCGCACCAAGCACCACAATTGGAGCACAAACGGCAAGGTAATGGTAGGAATCGATATGGATTGCTTCCATCATCACCTGTCGCCAATAAAAACCAACAACCGTGTTTCCTGCCATCAATACAACCGATGTCGGGGTTGCAGTTTTCTCTGATACTCTAAACAACAGCGTCAGAACACTGAAACTACAGATATGCAATCCGCTACCAGATACAGCAGAGAATATGCCGCCGAAAAATCCGGTGAACAGCAGCACGCATGCTTTCCACGAGTTGAACTCTGGTATTATCCTGAAGGTCTTTCGTTTGTGGTAACGGTTGAGCAAGAAGAGAGAAAATGCGAAGGCAAACCATACGCTGACGAAGCCCATTTTCTTCTGCGGTGGAGTGAGATTGGGATCGATGAATTCCAGCCCGATCACTATCCCCAGGATGCCTCCTGTGGAGCAAAATATTATTGAGCGCCATTCCAGCTGAATTCTCATCCAGAATATCGTAAATGATGCTGCTGTCATGCCGACGGATTGAATCATCAGGCTGAAATCTCGAGCTATGACAGGAGTGATGTTGAAAACCAATGTCATCACAGGGAACGCGACAGAGCCTCCCCCTTTGCTTGTCATTCCTGTATGAATGTTAGAAAATGAATAAATATAAAGTTTTTGGTAAAAAAAATATATTTCTAATTGTACTTGGTACATGCATTACTAAATCTCAGTAAAAGGAAATGTTATCTTTGGTATATCTGACTGGAATTTGCCAAGCAATCAAGATGAAAAGTGTTTGCAGCCCTCGAAATACTTTAACTGATGATTATCTGTTTGAACAAAGACCACCTACCACCTCAGGCAAAAACAAACACCCTCAGTGTCGAAAGAATGTAACTTGGTAAAATTTTCATTAAAAAACGAAAGGACTAGTTCGTTATTACCTGCAAGGATAGATCCAAAGATCATTGTTATCGACATGAAATATTTATCAGGAAAGAATTCCCAGTAGTTGTATTTTATTGCGCTACTCCACCAAACGATGTGCACGATGGTGAATGGAATTAGTATTCCGACCCATCGACGATGTTTGACCATCATCCTTGTATACCACGGTGCATTTGGATCCAAATTCTCGAGCGCTTCCGTCTGAGCAGCAGTAACTGCTTGTCCTTGGAAATGGTAATTGGGAAAAAAAAGGTATAATGGGCGAGGTTCGAGACTATTCATAAGCGATATCCATGCATGAGCGATCTGATGTACAACATTGCGAGATTCATCTTCTTCTCACCTTCAAGAAAATACTTATTGAACCATTCTCTGAGTGACCGTCCCATTCTCCGTGTTCTTTGTGTGTTTTCGCTGGTGTTTATACACGAATTACGCACCAATGGATGAACTTATTCGTTTCTTGCCTAAATTTGGCCAGGTTGGTCATGCGTCTCTAGATTAATTTGGAGCGATATCGATCATTGATTCATGAATGTAAATTTTGTGTGGTGATTACTTTCGTTAATTATTAAACCAGAGTAGCGATAATTTCGATGGATATCCAGTTTATCATGTATTAAACAACTAAGCTAAGCATGCACCATATAGTATTTTGTCAGCGGGCGATCGAGTCATGCACAAAATATTTGAAATTCTTTGAAAAATATATCTGTTAAAATACCTTATTTAATAATTCAGATTTAATTAAAGTTCAATCTCTGCTGGTTGTAGAGTGGTTTAACACTTCACGTGCCGGGTAATTCATGGTCGGATTCGTCTTGGTGAGACCAGCTTTTAGGTTGACGTTGCTATGACCCAGGCGGCACGTGTCATTAACATTGGCAAACTTGTTCACGCAATAAATCCCTTTCGTTCATTTATATTTTTCAATAAACGAAAAACATGCTGAGACTGCTATTTTCTGTTGTTGTGTTTGTGACAGTGTTTTGTGACAATATATATATATATATAATTATATATATATTTATATTTATACCCGTTTGCAAAAACGTTGGCCGCAGATAGATATATAGATAGATACCCGAAATCTAATTAGAATTGCATATGTTTTGTAATATGATTGAAATCCCATGCAAATGTAATCATATGCAATTCTAATTAGACTTCGAGTATCTATCTATCTATCTATCTGCGGCCAACGTTTTTGCAAACGGTTGTATATATATAAATATATATATATATATATATAAATAATATATATTATATATATATATATATATACATATATATATATATATATATATATATATATATTTATATATATATATAATTTCTAATATTCAGTGGCGACTATATACACATTCTCACGCAATCGTCGCCTCGTCAAAGAACTGTTTTTTTATGCACAATGTTTATAAGGAAGAACTACAACCCTACAATAATTTGCATAGCATACATGCTGTGAATGCAATCAAGCTTATTGGCACATCATTTCCGGTGCAATTTTTATACTATGAGTCACGAAAGTCACGCAATCTTGCGAACACATAATAAAATTCTAGTACCGTTAACTATATCCAATCAATAGGTATGAAATATATTTGTCGTATTAGTTAGAAGGCCAAACTAGAACGGCAAACCAAATGCTGAAGAGAGGTTACAGAGCTTTCTGCACGTCGATTCTTCTCATAACATTTGGGGACTCAAACAACCATGACCAGCCGACAATTTAAAAAAGTAAAGTAAAAAGCAAATTCCGAATAAACAAGACAACTTGAGAATCAAAATATAATTCAAACAAGACACAGATTGAGGCACAAATTTTCGACTTTATTACAAAGTCATCTTCAGACAGAATGACTTTGTAATAAAGTCGAAAATTTACAATCTCAATCTGTGTCTTGTTTGAATTAGATTTTGATTCTCAAGTTGTCTTGTTTATTCGGAATTTGCTTTTTACTTCAATTTGGGGACTCCGTGATTTAGAAATTGTCCAAATTTTACATGTTTTGAATTTCTGATATAAACTTTATTTCTTATTCATTTAGAAATGTAGTGAAATGAAATGGTATTAAATATTCCGATAGGACGGGATATTTGCGTTCGACGAAGGAGAACATTCTAATTCTGACTCGCGCGGGGTCCCGCGTGGTTTTGCATTCCACTCGATTGTAGACTTTGACGCCATCTAGGATGGACTATGTCTCACGTCTCGCCTCGATTTCGTGTACGACGTACTCGATTTTGGAATCCTATCACTGTACACTCTCAAATTCTTATGGATGCGACATCTTGAGTTTGCTATTTATGAACTTTAACTCTAGCACAGTTGTTCACATTTCGTTCTGCAGTCTTTCTGCAATCGCAATTTTTTTTCAATGTTTTGTTATTCGCTTTAAAGACACTTCAACCTAGCCTTGTAGTTGTCTCGTTTATTCCTATATTCATTGTCACTGCCAATTGCCATAATTATGCACTAGACTAGAGCTATATAGCTATATATTTCGCCGTATATTAGCAAGAAAAAGTCCATAGAAAATTTATAGTACAAAAATCATTTGGTAATAAAAAATCGAACGCACTTGCCTAATCTTTGATTACTACAAGTTTAAGAGATATATAGCGATTCAATATGTAAAGCGTTTGTTTACATTAGCGGCTGTCCCCCACCTTTAAAAAACTCTGTAATTCAATTTTGTGATGGTAAAATTATATTACAGAATATATTTGCAACGTTTTGCAACTTATTCCTATATCATTTTATTGAATGGTTTTTAGGTTGTGTTCAAGTTTTGTAGCATTTTGTTTTTAGTTTCATAAAAAATAACGATTATAGATTCAGTTCAAAAACTCTCATATGCATGACCTTCAAACCAACATAATGTTACTTGGTTTACAACATGTCACTTGGTATTGTGAGTTTTTACTGGAAAATAAAGATTTTCAAACCTTACAGCTATATCGCAGTTCCAAGGATGTGCAATGGTATAACGGCTGAATTTCATCGTCAGGTCAACATGCTACAAAAGCGTACGAGCTATGCCGTCCATTTTTCGGGCGAATTATTCTGGATTTTCGGGCACATCAGAATATATTCTATATATTCTATAAACGTCTGTCCAAATGTGCCTTATCGTCGATGAGGTTAAAGAAGAAGCGCCTATAGGCCAATAGCAATTAAATATAATAGTCTATTTTCTATATTTTACATGTAAGTTGTAGAGCTATAACTGTTTGGGGCAGTTGGGTCTGAATTCTTCATGAAATTTTTTCCGCCATCTGAAACTACATTCAGTTCCTCAATGTTTTCATCAGATATGACGTAAGCTTCGTTGTCTTTTGATGCAGCTTTGCGCACACTCGGCGCCTCGCTGACACTCGACTCGCTCGCGACTTCGCTATCATCTGCAATACTTTGCATGAGGCGGTGTCCAAGGTAACTCAGGAAACCGAAAAAGACAAATCCGAACAGGATTATCCCCACCGAAACGCCGATCAGCGTTGGATTAAGCTTCACAATAACGAACGCGCTGATCAGAGCCACCGTGTCTAGGATGTACACCAATGCAGCCAGCACTTGACGATGGAAATGACTGCCAATCACAGAACCTATAAGAAACAGAAACGGTTACAATCGTTTCATGTGATAATCAACAATAAGTAATGTGCTGGATATCTCTTTGAAATGATCATCGATATTTACCTTAAGTGTAAGAATCAATGAACGGAAAATACCATGAAGAAAATAAAGATAGGATCCTCAAAGGGGAATGAGGGAATGCCAATTAATATAAAATCGAGTTAGTTCAACATTATAAAATGGATAGAATTAAATTTGCGTGGAATCTTTCTCTTTCTAAAGATGTGTAGGGTTTACACTGAATTATCCTACTGCTTCTTTGTAACTACAGAAATTAGGCCTGCTTCAAAGCAGGTATAATCCGGCACAGTTGGCCCTCACAGGAGACCACGAGTATGCCCAAAATTAAATTTTCCCTCTCTTCTGTTAATTCATATTGTTCCTTTAATACGAATCCTTACGAATCACATTAAAGTCATGAATATATGAGTAAACATCCCTCCCAAGTTAAGCGTCTAGCGACAGCCCGTGCAAAATTAAGACTGGCCATGCATGCATCGGCATTTAGCGTTGTGGATTTCTTCCCACTGGAAAATATATAAAAAATTCATTGTGTACTTTCAATGTGGAATGCAAGAACCTCATTCGCTAAAAATGGCATTAATTGAGGAATTAAGGAATGTGTACCGAACCAATGATTGGATTACCGCTGGATTGAAGGAAAAAGTATTCTTCCCAAATTTTGAAACTCATTAACAATGAGCTATCTTACTAGATATCATTACCTAATGGCGCACCAAGGACCACAATTGGAGCACAAACGGCAAGGTAATGGTAGGAATCGATATGGATTGCTTCCATCATCACCTGTCGCCAATAAAAACCAACAACCGTGTTTCCTGCCATCAATACAACCGATGTCGGCGTTGCTGTTTTCTCTGATACCCTAAACAACAGCGTCAGTATGCTGAAACTACAGATATCCACTCCGCTACCAGCCACAGCAGAGAATATGCCGCCGAGAAATCCGGTGAACAGCAGCACGCCTGCTTTCCACGAGTTGAACTCTGGTATTATCCTGAAGGTCTTTCGTTTGTGGTAACGGTTGAGCAAGAAGAGAGAAAATGCGAAGGCAAACCATATGCTAACGAAACCCATTTTCTTCTGCGGGGGAGTCAGATTGGGATCGATGAATTCCAGCCCGATCACCATCCCCAGGACGGCTCCGATGGAGCAAAATATTATTGAGCGCCATTCCAGCTGAATTTTCATCCAGAATATTGTAAACGATGCTGCTGTCATGCCGACGGATTGAATCATCAGGCTGAAATCTCGAGCTATAGCAGGACTGATGTTGAAAGCCAATGTCATCACAGGGAACGCGACAGCACCTCCCCCTTCGCTTGTCATTCCTGTGTGGAAATGATCAAATTTTAGTTAAGAAATGTTTGTCTCAAAGGGGAACTATTTTTTCACCAGAAATCCAGCGAATGAATTTATCGGTATAGATTTTGTGATGACACCTGATGCATGGTCATTGATGGTGTACAGGTGGATCGTGTTTTGGAATAATGATGAGGCATAATCTTTGATATTATACTTTACCTAGTGGGAAAAATTTAACCCCCACCTTGTATACAACAATGTAAAAACGCTGCATGGTATAGATGTTCACTGGAGAACTAGGACAACTACCTCTGACCAATGATAATACCTGCAATCATAGATCCAAAGATCATTGTTATCGATATAAAAAATCTATCAGGAAAGAGGTCCCAGTAGTTGTATCGTATTGCGCAACTCCACCAGATGACCTGGACAATCGTAAAGGGAATTAATATTCCGACCCAACGACGATGTTTGACAATCAACCTCGTATACCATGGTGCATCTGGATCCAAATTCTTCAGCGCTTCCGTTTGAGCATTGCTAAGGGTTTGTCCTTGAAAGAAAGTTTTTGGGGTTATTGGGACAAGGAATGTACAGAGATGTTTTTTGGCAGAGTTTGCAAGCTATTTTTTAATTGGAAAATTTATTTCATGAGCGTTCATTCATGAGTATGATATCAGAGTAAGCTAATATAATCAAATAGGAAAATTATATAAGAGTCTCACTAGTTACTCAATGTTTAAACATAACGCACCAATTTCCTCGGCTTCAGAAACCTCGCATTTGCCTTAATTTTAGTTAAAGGTTTGTCGAGAACGCTAAGCGATAATGACTCACCTTCAAGAAAATATTTCTTAAGCCATTCTTTAACCGAGCGTCTAGGAGGCATTTTCTATTTTCTCTACAAATAAATGGAAGTTTTTATCAAAATCATTGGTGGTTTTTGGTCTTGTTTTAATCAAATATACGATAACAATTAGAAGATTTAGTGTGCCTTGACATTGTGGAAGATTTTAGCTTTTACCATGCAGGCATACTTATAGGCCATGAGTCAAACTAATCAATAGTGATTGCTTATTCAAGAACTATAAGCCTAATTTATTTTTAAAATTTTTGATCGAACTATACTATATTTGCATGTATACTCTAGTGAGAAGACTAGTTCGTAGTCTATATACGAGAAATGTACTATTTGTCAGTCGTTGTACACAAATTAACTCTCTCATTTATATTACCAAATAAGATAGTTAACTAGCAACAATAACGCGTAAATACTGCTTGCTGAATATTTATTTAGCTATAAAAATACATTTGATATTATATTAATGTGATGCCGATGAAAAATTGTTTTTATAAACTTCACAAAGTATAGGTTCTTAATTTAATCACGTTCTAATAGACTTTAACTTCTTGAGGTTAGTAGAACTATATGTAAAATATTCCATCTTGAGTATAGCACCATCATCTGAACGATTAACTACATATATATTTAGTGTAGAAAATTTCAGTGCGGTCACTGATGCACAACAAATGTGTGGGATTAATAAAATTGTTGAACTATCTTCCAATATGTAATTTTACTATCATTCGACTGATGATCACTAGAAAAATACGTTTGAATTAGTATCTAAATTTTAATTGTCTTCCAATTTCAAAAATATTTATTTGACTTTATTGACTAATAATTCACCGATATCGAGAACGATTATAATCAGCTGTCTCTGAGCAAAATTTGATTTGATTATAAACCTTGTTTTAAATAGCATTTCCTAAGCTTTGAAAATGTCTCAATGTCGTCCCCATAGCTTCAAAAGAGTTTTAATGACTTACAGTTAAATTGAGTCGTCGTTTGATTTGCCCAATACATTAGCTTGACATATAGCTTCAGTTCTGTCATCATCAGTAATTGCGAGGAGCAAATGTTATGTATACAAAAACCATTCGACAACAGCTCATTGACAATTTGGATATTTTCCTACAAAACCAAACGAAGTCGCTACTGCTTTCTCGTAACATTGTCGCCGTTCTTCTGTGATGTATACATTTTATTTATGAATAAATATTTGAAGTAACGTTAGGTGTCAGTAAACATTGAGCTGTATCGGAAATGACCGTGTGATGAACTATTTGCAAGAACAAAGAGCGCTTTATAGCGCCCGTGAAGAAGCGTGGGTGGAAAGAAGCCTTCTCAAAGAAAGACTGACGCCTGTATTCAAAAAGCTCACTCACACTTACACTCATTGAGTGTGACATATAAATTTTGTTAATGCTGGTAAATGAGAAAGTTATTTCGGAATTGGTGGAAAGATTTAAGGTAAAACACTTAAAATCAAGCCCCTATTCGGCTGGAAATACCGCCATAGAAACGTTATGATAACATTAAGATTTCCCACTCAATGAGTTTGAGTGTGAGTGAGCTTTTAGAATACAGACGTGAAGCTACTTCAAGCTAGATTTTAAGATACGTTCTTGGTGATGATTGATGCAAAGCTATTTCAATCAGCATTCAAACCAACTGGAAAAAATTGATTATAACTAAATGAGCTTATAGTAATCGTTCTCAACTCAAATGCATAAAAGTATAAATCCAATTAATATTTTTATTTTAAGTACAGCGTATAATTTTTCACTGCTGTTACCAGAGAAAATGATTGAGTATTTTTATATTAAGTACAATGATTATAATGCCCTAGCTTGTAAACTACTGGGGTTAGATTTAGGCTATAAAAAGCTAGTTAACTTTTAACTGTAGTTTTAAGAGCAGAATTAGCCAATCAGGGTCGTATATATGACATTGTGCAGTAGCTAATGATTTTTTAAAATTTTTTTAATTAAAATTTTGGATTGCATGACTTTTTAAACGTACAACAATAGCGGTTTGTTTCACATATCATTCAGCAAAAAGCTCTTAGTATAGGTAAAAAACGTTTGCTGCAGTTATATATATTCTAACTTCAACTTGAATTATATATAACTTCAACTTAAATACCAATGTTTTGTGAATATCACTTGATAAATCAGTTAAAAATTATGTTTTGTGCAGTGATAAAATTTCTTCAGAATAATACCTGCGAAAGATGCATGGTTATCGCAAACTTCTGTAGATGAGGTTAAGTGCAATAGACGTTGAAATAGCGACTGATTTTTAAAATCTGGTTCAATCTGTGAAGTTTGCAGTGTTACATGCTAAAATATCAAAACAAAGTTATCGTGATGAATTTTATTTATAATTCAATTTTCATTTTATTTAAGACTTCAGTCTTCACTAAGCATAAAATTCACCCCATGGTGACCCTGATAAGTAATATACGATTAAATGCTTGTCAAACTACGATTAATGCCTCTGGAGAAGCTGATGATATATATAGTGCGTAAAAAAAAGTAGAAAATTTGAGTAAACTAGCATAGTTATATTTTATTATTTTATGACAAAAAAACGCTTAAAATTGTAGCTGGGATTTATTTCTAGAAAGAAGAATAGGATTTATTTCGTTTCGAAATCAGTGCAAACTGGAAGTCTAGAACTCAATATTTTATCCAACGGCGCATTTAAAACGAAACGTTCATGCACTGGCAAAATGAAAATCCTTGTCTAAGTCGCTTTGGACGAAAATAAACGTTTTCGCCATTTTTAAACCGCCGCGGTGTGATTTTCTGTCTTAAGGCTGCTTTCCACTTACGCGTTTTTTAAACGCACGTACGGAAAATTTTAAATGGTTTTAACATCTAGGTCAACTAATGCATACTAAAATAAGCAGGACACTAAGTTCCTTCAATTTTTTCACTTATTTTTTTTCAAAGGTACCATGTATAAGGATTTCGACTTTGACGTGCGTCTACGTGCGTATGAAAAACGCGTAAGTGGAAAACAGCGTAATCTGGCCCTTCAAAATAGCTTCTTGCGTGGCGGGGCTTGCGTCGACCAATCGCGAGTTGTCTTCCTATTTTTGCAAACAGTTCGAAGCCTTTAACAGTTAAACGACTGTCGTTTAGTAATACGACAGCAAGAACACTTTAAAGTCCTTTTTTCATACTTTCAGTTTTTGCTGCGATTACATCGGTGCGATTTTCTTCTTTTCGAAGATTCATACGAGTGGGCAGTTAAAAATGTTGTAAGTACCCTTTATCCGCACTCCGTAATTTACCCACTCGTTCACATCTATCAAAAGAAGAAAGTCGCACAGAAAATCGCAGCAAAAATCGCAAGTGTAATTGAGCCTCAAAGCCTCCACAGAAACTCTATAGCTACCTATTCCATGATTCGGTTGTTAATTTTGCATGCTTCGTCAAAATAAACCTAAATTGTTAAATAGTTTACGTGATTGATTCACCCTCTTCACCTAATATTTTATACTTAGCATCAAATGTGGTATAACAACTGATTGAAATAGCGGACAATTGTTATACCACATTTGATGCTTGACAAGTTATTTGAAGACGCTGCTCCCTGGTTATATTGGATAATATTTTATACAACCTTTTTTCAAAAATGATTGTCCTGTAAGAAAGAAACCACTTACTCCTGGCAATCTTCAAGTGTGTTCACGATATGCGTTTGACGGTATCATGTCATGCGTCCGTCGTCAATTTGAAATTCTTCAACTTTTAGCCTTACCAAGATTGTATGCGTACATTGTCCAAAATATTGTATAAGAGAAACGGACTTACCTTGCTAAACCTTTTAAATACTTTCACACCTTCATGCTCTTCAGTCCCAGCTAATGTGAAAATCATTATCGTTGATAGCTGCACTTTAAAGGCTCGGTGTTGCCAACGTTGCCTGGTAACGGGGAATACAGAACTCTGATATTTTCATTTGCACTCTTTAACTGCATTAATAGTTCAAGAGTCTTTTCCGGAAAAAAAAGGTCCATAAAAATTGAAAAAAATTTTTGAACATTGTCCAAATCCAAGCTTAAAATAATTTTCAGTCGAAGTTAGAAAGTATATGTCCTCCCTTAGAAAATATATATCATGGACATTTTGACATCTACATGTAATTTACATTAATGTTTTAAGCGGTTGCCACCAAATTGAGTATAAATTAAAACCACTGCATGATAACTTCAACGTATCTGCACATGGATTAGAACTTGGAAGAAGAGAAATCTATTCCCATTTACATGGATGGATGCATGGATTTCATTTGAAACAGTTGGTTCTTTGATGGTGCGGTAGTTTGATCGCTTTGAACTCAAAAGTTGATATTTTGGGAAGACGTTCCATATATGGGATGCATTCCTTACGCAAATTCTGCCTAAAGTTGCAAGTCCTGTGTCACAGTATGCCAATTCTGGCGCGTAGATATTTGTCGTTTTATGAAAACGTCGTATTCAGAAACACATATGCGCTCTTTGAGTAACCCTGTCATATCGTGCAGTCTTTGTTGCTGTCATTTTTGCGTATTTCTTTGTTTGTGATAACTCTTGAGACCTAAGTATTCATTTGTAATGTATAAAAACATCTCAACTTGAATAATGTGCTCGAGATTTCGATGTAACAATAATCTGTACTCAACTAAATAAAATGTACAAACTGCATGAATCTGTGATTTCCGATTCTTTGTAGTGTTTTAAAAGCTATAAAAAATTCCCAAAAGTATAACTACTCATGACTCATGTTCACAACAATACTCAATAGATCTGATTTCAAAATATTTTTTTTTATATCAAATGGTTTATCAATATCAAATGAATTCGAAGTGGTACTATAAATATATTTGTATAATATCATGGAATGTTGTGGTTACTTCAACTTTCCTAATTAACTTAAAAATAATTTTGAGTGTGTTCTTTACAAGTACACCTTCTATCGAGGCGTGCATGATAATCACACGGATGTTGAAATATTCTCTTGTGTAATTGTTTCAAAACCTTAAACTACGTCCATAATTCTTTCCTCTTACTGTCAGCCTCGTATACAATATTTTTGACTAAATCTTTATAATAATTTGCATTTGCATTTTTATTTTTTATTGTATACATTTATTATTTACTTCCAAAATGGCTTTTCAGTATTTACAATTTTACATCAATTTAATTGAACATTTTCACGTATATAGAACTGATGGAGTTCGGTTATTGCCATATTTTTGCCACATTTGAGCAAACTTGACGCTAAGTTAGGAAATATTTTCTTCATTTTTAATGTCAACCGCGAACTATCATTATTAAAATCAATCGTTTCCTGTTAAAATGGTAATCCCAGGTAACCGGTTGGTGACAAGGAAGTCGTTAATATCCTGCCTATACGTATATGGTTCCAACAAAGAGTTAAGCCTAGCAGATAATCGTTTTAAGGTAAATAGTTTGTGGATAAGTGTTTTATATTATTTGGCGGGGGAGTGCCCATGGATTAGGCTGACCTTGAACGAAAGACCATAATCCTAGGTGGACGAGGAAAGCGAGCCGACAATTGTTTTCAGGAAATATGTTTTCAGGAAACATAGCCTGCCAATATTCGGCTTTATTTTTTAACTGTAAATCATTTCTGTCACAGTTGTATTATCATAACAGAAAAGACACTGAGAATGATAACCCATACTACAATTATACATTTGACTGGAAATTAAATTACGATTCATAAAAGCTTCAGGTATTTTCATCCCAATTGGAGAAAAATATTTTTGAGCCGGTAAATCCATTAAATCCTATTTTATACTAATGTTAAACAGCAATATATAGTGTCCAAAAGCATTGGTATACTGTTTGTATTAATTGTCCTCGTCCAAGCGTCTATCCAGTTACATATTGCAGTCTGTGACGCATTATGTTGTTCAGTTATTTACAATACAGTACAGTACAGATTGGAATGTAATTGTAATGTTGTAATACAATAAAAACCCAGAGCCTATTCCAGAGCCATTGTTTCTTCGCCAGAGGAATCTCGGGGAGGGAACGAGATTGCCTGGCCAAAGGAAATCGCAGGCTCAGTTCTCCTGCTCGTACATTAAAGTCTCCAGTCTCCTTGAAGTTTTTCGACTTCTCAGGCCTAGTTTATACGTCGCATTTTGGTCACGTCGATGCAACTCAAACAATAGATAATGAGGCAATAAACCTCATAAATCTTCGTTGTCTATTTTTTGAATTGCATTTGAGGCGACCAAAATGCGACCTCTGAACAGGGTGTCCTCAAAAGACCCTGGTCATTGAAGTTCATGTGGTCAAAGGTCAGTGATTTCACTGATTTGATGAATATATCATATTCGGATATATTCGACCTTATAAACTCAAATATAATTAAAATGTTCAAATATATACCAAAGATTCATTCCATGAATCAATGAATTAATTTAAAGTAATATGTATTTTTAACTTTTCAAAGTTTATGCTGCAAGGAATTTACAGTTAAAGAAAAAAGGGTTATAATTAATGTACAATTTAAATTTATCAAGTTTTTAATGCATTTTAAATAGAGAATTAATGTGGAAATTTATTATTCTGTTCTTTTTTAATTAGTGTAACTTTGACATTTTCTTTCTCTCATTTTCTTGTCCTAAAAATACACAGTACATCCAGTATACCTGGTAACAAAAGTCAAGGAATGACTACAACATTACTATCAATACTTTATAGAAATCAATGCTGCAATAACTTTTGACACATTCTGATAATTTCCAAATTATGACTCGCCCATGGCAACATGCATGCAGGCTTCAAGGATCAGGCTTGGGTTTTATTGTTTATTAGTGTAGATTGTCGAAGGTTGGAATATCTCAGGGAGCAGCTATATGTCCTCTCCTGCCCCACAGGCTTTACAGCCTGGTAGACACGTAGCTAAATTTCCTGTGGAAGCATTGAGTAAAGAAATCTATGACTTTTGGTAAATTGAAGTCAGTAGACAAAAGTGCAATGCAAGTCATCACAGTCAGTTAATTGTGGATTCAATTTTATAGTATATAAAATGTCAAATACTCATGTTTTATAAAAATCACATTGATCACTCCCAACACACTTGTGTCCTAGTTAACAAGTTATTCATTTTCACTCCATAGCCTAAAGCTGAGCAAAACTGCAAGAATCTAATTGAAGTCACATTTCAACATACAGATAATATATATAATGGCGAGATATTAGGATACAAGTGCAAAGACATGAAATAGAACTAAGACAAACACTCCCTTGTACACAAGATCCAGCATATATTTATGTTCCATTGATGTATATCTATATACAAAAAAAATGATGAAATTTTGTACAATTCTGATGCCAATGGTATTGGTGCAGCACAATATGTTCAATGCTTCAGCATGTTGTGCTATTAATGCAATATACAATTCATATTTCAATATATGAGTTCATGATTTTCATGCTTTTTATATCGATATATTTTGATGTTCACCAATGAAATTACTCATGATTTTAGCACACATCAGGTTGAATAAAACACTAAATGCACAGTGAGCTCACTCAAGTTGTCTGTGTAAACTTGTGTTCCAACACATCATTACACATCTCACTTGATGTATTAATTGTCAACCATTAATATTCTGGGCAGTCAATGGTGAACTGGTTTGTCCACCATCATTTTGCAGATTATTGCATATAAATATTAGGGTTACATAACATTGTAATTACAAAAAGAGTATTATTGGTGAAAGACTATTGTAGGGTGAATTGTTTTAACACATTAATATAGCTAGGGGGTGATTTTATAGCTAGGGGGTGGCTTTATCCCTCAGTTCATTCCAGAAAAGTCTTAAGATGGTCAGATAGGTGTAATCTGATTAATGTATTTTGGTCTTTGGATAAGTGGATGTTGCTGTTGGTGCATGATACCAACTACCAGTGAACCACAGTACCCACTCCCCCACCCGTACGGGTTTCTTTATTACCACATGGCTTACATAATAAGCGTGAAGAATATAATATAATTTTACCTCAATTATGTAATATCTTTACGTAATTATAGGCCACACCATCAATTATCTCGGAGCAAAAGCATTACGGATTCAAAAGGAACGAAATATGCTTCGAAATTAGCGACAAAATTGAACAATAGATGACATGTTTTGGCGCGGAAGTCGCTAACCGGAAGTGCGGTTTGAAATTTCAACGAATAAATGACGCCATCGGCGAGATCTGATTGGCTAATCGCTCCGCTTGAATATGTGTGGCCTGTGTCACAACGTTGTGGTAATGATTTACTCGTAAAAATAAAATTTTTGACCCAAAATACAAGCAAAACAACCCGAATTAACAAGCTGGCTTTTGTATTTCGTCGGAGTTCTTCCCGCTAATGGAATGTCCGCATTTAGAGAAAGCGGTCCAGATCGACGTTTCGCTTGTAGAGAAGTTACAACGGGACATACAGCTGTGGTCTTGTTCAGGTTTGAAAAAACGCCACTGCTCGGCTCCTCGTCTTATAGCAATATCGATCAATTCGTTTCCATTTTTCTCCCGAGTGGGACTTGAGGATTTAAATTGCGATTTTTGTTTCGTTTCGTCTAGCGTGCAAGACTACTAAAAGCCCCTGGATTTGCCTAAAGTGTGGTGTTGTGAATTGTGGAAGGTAGATAGATATATATGTTTACATTTCTTCATATTTAAACATCAATTTGTGTGAAAGCAAATTAGCTATAAAGTTGCTAGATTTCTGCATTGATTCAGAATTCCTACGTGGACAAAATGTGAGCATATTTATTATAAAATATGCTGCATATATTATGCAAGTTTATACCTTGTATCTAAAATCCATGGATTGGATTTTTATGACTATAGCATAATGAATTTATTTTTAAAATTCTCGTGTGCTTGGGAAATATTTCCTAAGTATTTATCCATGTAAATATTCGTCCTTTAGAAAACATGCCATCATTACTTATAAGTCTATAGGGTGTTTTCGTATGTAAATACATTTATGAGAGCATCTATGAATATCTGTCTGTAAATTATTGCAAACCTATCAGAAGCATTGACAGTCATGGCTGTGCAGTGAAATCTTAGTTTTATGCATCTGAGCACAAGATGATTTCAAGATGATTTGTCGTCCAGGAATTTGTAGATAGATCTGTATTTAGGTCAGCCCATAGTTTCGTGCACATGGAGGCGATTACTACTAGTTAGTCAGAAATAAATCCCTTGTTACCATGGTTTCCTTAGTATAACAGCCACTTTTTGTGATGGTAGCTTATAGCACCTATATGGTGCTAACATAGTAGATTAGCATGAGCAAACTGTCTGTAATATTTAATACTTCACATTAATTATCTCATGCTACTCGATCCCTATAAATGATAGGGTGTTTTGCCAGTTGGAAAATAGTGCTAACCAACATAGTGCTGATTTTTATACTGTGCAGCAAATGATATAAAATGCAATATATACTGTGCGCAAACAGTACGGCATGTCTTGTATCAGACTTAGACATGCAGTCTAAATCTAATTCCCCTTAGTCTTGAAAATGTTTTGAAATTTGCAAAAATTATGTATAGACATCATTTATGGCTGTCTTGAGGCTGATTCACATGATGCAATAGACCTTTTTCATAATGATATCAACATAATGATATCAAGTTTGATATCAAACTTCGTGTAACATGAGACTTTCCGCGTTTGATGTCATTGGCTCGATAGTTTTGTGGAGCCAATTAAATTTCGTGTAACATCAGACTTTCTGCGTTTGACGTCATTACAAGAAAGGTCTATTAGTCATACAGTTCTTATGCAGTTATGCTAGTGTATGTAATCAAATGAACCTACAAACAAAAGCTATAATTTCAAGCTTGTTCATCAGTGAATAAAAAACCCTGTAGCATCTGCCCACTTGTTCTCATTTGTCAGAAAGACAAACCAATTAATTGCGCTGTTTGAAAGGAAGATGGTCAATTTGACTATTTAGGGTGATAATAATTACTAAAATGCATATGCTGTGTAGGTATGTGAGTGGACATGGTAAAGCACATTATGAAAGCAATTCAACACATAGCGTTTGTTTGGATCAGAATTTAGCTGTTTTCTGGTAAGTATTGTGACCATAGTTGCCACCTTGTGAAACATTGTATGATGACGCTGTTTAATGTTGTGGGTATCATGTAATATGTTAGCTGCATGACCAGGGCCACTGCTAGAAGCTTAATTGGCGGGGTGTTTATTCATATATTCATGTCCTGACAACCATAGAAACAATAGCTAACAAAAGAAGTCTGGCATCATAAGACGAATATATGAATATGCATGTCCCCAATTAAGCTTTTACCGACAGCCCTGTGCATGACATGTTCCCAGAAAACAATTTGAAAGGTATGTTAATACTTATTAAATATATATCTTTCTATAATGCTTCCAGTTACATATGTGATGAGTTCATAATAAATGATACAAAATCAGGAAAAATTGAACTTTATCGTGAAGCTCTCAGGGCAAAGACGGGAAGAAGGTACTGCAGTGTGCTGTCCTATAAATCTCAATGTTATCAACCTATGATAGTTCTGCTACCATTGATTTTACTTATATGGTTGTTTGAGGTATCATCAACAATCGTTTTGACAATTATCTTTCTCCATTAAAAAAAGGGAGTTTCAACAACAGGGAATGATAGAAATAGATTTACAAAAATGCCAAATAATATTTTGGAAAGCACTAAGCAGAAATTTAGATTATTTGCAATGTTTTTGAAGGAAAGTCAAATTAGTTCTTAATTTTTTTTCAATGACTATAATCCTAAGATGTGATGATGCTTAAACAAATTTGTTTTGTTTTATTATTTTATCAATTTGTCTGCAAAAGGATGTTGGTCCTTAACTGACCCCTCATACAGATGTTAATTGTGGCAAAATGTAAAAATTGCAAATCTCTATTAATAATGTCATTTTATGTAGTCCTTGCAAAAAAAGACTTTCTTCTGAGGATAATGTGCCTAGTTCAAATAAATCTTCAAAACTTGATGATGTAAGTGCTGGTCAAACTTCTTTGTAGCTATATAACTTTTTTAAAATCATGGCATACTGGAAGTTAGCTGGTTGACATGGATTTGTATCAATGCACCCAGATGCATCTTCATGCTTATATTATACTGCTGAGAAGTAGAAATATGTATTACTCTGGTACTGTGTTTTTGGTAGAATATAATTCTTGGCAAATCTTCAAGTTCTTTTTCCTATTAAATTTTTTCAGCAAGAAAATTTGAAGAAGGGTGGTCGACCTCAATATCTAGCTGGTCTTAGAAATCTTGGTAATACATGTTTTATGAACGCTGTACTACAATCTCTAAGGTAATGACTAATGTCAATGTGAAGACAAAGTTGTTCTGTTACTTCTGTATTTTGATATGTATAATAATGATTACATGAAGTCTCGCAGTTGTTGACGATTTCGCCGATTTAATTCCATATAAATAAAGAAACATCTAAAAATATAATATGAAGGTTAAAGATACTTATAACCAAGGGTAACGGTTCAAAATATGAGTATAATAAATGGCGGACTACGGTAAAGATTGAACCAGATACTGTTGGATTTTGGATTTTAAAACACTCTTCGAAAAGAATCAAATATGTTTTTTCAGTTTGCCTATGGTTTGCCTTTCATTTGCGGGCTCAACTAGAGGTATTGATTCACAATACACATTAAGATAAGTGGCTATGTTGAATCATAATCATAATCTGTAATATCAACTGGAACGCTAACTCTTATAGTTCAGCGTAATATTTGGTTGAAACCAAAAATCAAATTAAAAAACTGAGTTTTTGACTCTGTTTCCCGTTCCATTCTTCCGATTCCAGAATTCATGCAATGTGAAAAACGTTAAAGACGAAAGAGATTTTTTCATGCCGACCTTGCGGCGAGTAATCAATTGTTAAGAATGCGGAATTGTTGTTCACGAGCTTTGAGAATAAAGCATGTTTATAGTATAGGAATTCAATCGAGAGCCATCAGTGTTTTCTTATGAAAACTATTTTACCTCCATATTATGTAATTATACCATTTATTCGATGAAATTAGTCAGTCGTATACGATTCTTATCCTAACGTATTTGCTTATAATAATTAAGCAGCATCTGCACTACTTTTTATTCATCATAATGAAAATGGGGTCGTGTGAGTTTGCTTTTATAAGGGTACGTTTACAGATGGCGTACACGATTCGTCTTCTGGCGTATGAGAATTACCAACAGTGACGCTATATCTCACAATTGTCATATACGGCATATAAGTTATAGGATATATCATAATGCTCATCTGAAATTTCTATAATTCTGCAACCAATTCATTCTTCCATTTCTTTACGAACAGCAATATCCCACCATTCACTTGCTACTTCAAAGAACTTCCCGCCATTGATTTGCGGAGCGAAGACGCGTGTGCAAAGCAACGATATTACACGCGTAGCTTCAGGATGAAGAACATTGACGATGTGTAAGTTGGCTTCGATGATTATTTAATCCTGTCCTAGTCTGGTATACCCCTGTTTCACACGATGGTGTAATTTTCCTCCTCATCGTCCCAGCCAATTTGTAAGCAACAATCCTGGACAAAACTGTTAATAAAAATATTTGAAATCATAAAAATATTGCTCTTATTAATCCAAAGCAAGTGTTTTCCCACCAATTAACAGGTTTTGTCCACGATTGAAGCGTGTTGAGAGGCAGCCGTTAGGGGAGTCACAATAACGGCCTAATACTCTCTGTATACAATTTCCCACCAGATAACACTCCTGTAATTTTGTGTGCCGAATTTCCAACGATGTGTACCGAAACTGATCATTTTTACTACGCAGATTGTTTTCTAATCATTCAATTACAATATACCAATATTCAGGTCTCTAGTGGAAGAACTAAGGAAGATTTTATGCGCATTGTGGCAGGGTCAAAGTGGTCCCATTTCTCCGGAAACGTTATTTTCAGTCGTTTGGCGCGTGGTTCCAAGATTCAGGTAAATATTTGTTAGTCGTACTGAAAAGCACTTAAAACATGCCCTTGCAGTGAAAATTTCAGTTCACTTCTCTTGTAGTGACAATTTAAACAAGCTGATTTTTCTCAAATTTTGCAATGCGAAATCTCACCGTTATCTAGGGGCTACCAACAGCAAGATGCGCATGAATTCATGCATTACCTGCTGGACAGGGTACATAACGAACTGTTGCTCACAAAAATGGCTTGCAATGGCAAGAATACGATAGTCACTGGGATATTTGGAGGCATTTTGGAAAGTCAAGTGAGTTGAATTAACTAGAACGAAGCGAAAAGGTTTAGTTTATAACTGGGTTTTGAATGTGAGTCAAAAAGAAGAACGAATTACTTTATTTTAACACAAGGGAAGAATCTTGTGTGTTGAAATCCAGGAAGAACATTCATGGGTGCATGAAAACCATCTTTAAGTGGTGATTTACGCTGGCAAAATCCTCGGGTGGATTTTCGCCACTAGGATTCCGTGATTTTGTCGCAAGGATTAGAGCAATTGCATGGATCCGAGATTAGTGTTAATTTTAGGATTGAAGCTCGGATTAACAGATAACGTCATTAGAATGAGGTTTGATATTAGGCTAAATCCTGTGTTAAAATGCAGCTCGTAAATTAAGTTGAGAAAAAGCGCGTTTTTGTTCAGCACCCCGGCTAAACGTTCATCCCTTCATGATGATGAGCTCAATAGTGATGTAGTTTGTGTGATTTTCGTAGGTAAACTGCTCCAGGTGTGGGAATGAATCAAGAAAACTAGATCCATTTTTAGGTAAAGAAAATCGCAAATCAATGCGTGCAATTTCAGTTGCGGGAATTTGAACATTTCTGTCTAAACTATCTTGTATGATGTGGAGTCGTGAATTTGAATTGTGATCTGTTGTAATTTATAATTTATTTAAATTTATACAGATCTTTCACTCGATATTCCGGAAGAATTTCAGTCACGCAAAACAAGACTGTTCGATGGTCCAGCATGTCATTTAAAAGGTATGATAAAATACATTTGTGCTTCATTTAAAGTCTGGTCCTATTTAAAAAATGCCACGAATCCTCATCATGAGTATTGTCTATTGTTTCCAGATTGTCTGGATAGTTTCACTAAGGTGGAGGAACTGCAGGAGAGCGAGCAATATTTCTGTCCACGTTGCAAGAAACGACAGATTTCAACGAAGAAACTCACTATAAAAAGACTTCCAAATGTAAGTGACCACGTTCGGGTAGTTCCCTTACCTGTGTGCTTTTAATTATTTTTTTAATTTGTGGCGCAAGATATTTTCTTACAAACAATGATGCATCTATTTCAGGTTCTCTGTCTCCATCTAAAGCGCTTCAAGTTTGTCTCATTTCATCGTAGCAAGGTCGACACAACAGTCGAGTTTCCATTAGAAAATTTAGATATGAGTGACTATGTTCTACCTGGCGTGGTAAGTTTGGGTTCGTTTTCTTCTGGTATCCCCTTAACCGTGATATAACATTGACGAAATGAACGAGCTACAATATTTATTCCAAATTCTCATACATTCAAGCGGATTTAAAAGACCCATGGTTACACGGTGCAATTCGTATGTAAGCTAGTTTGGAATGTAAGCGTATAAGAAACGTCCATGGATTATAATAAACATAAAGTAGTTGCCAGCATTCGTAGTTGTTGTAGATTGTAGAATTGTATTGCAAGTTGCATTTAAAATTGCACCGTGTAAAGCCCATTTTCCACTAAGCGAATATTTTCGCGCAACGCGAAGCGATATGTGAAATCCGGTGATGTGCGCGAAAAAGTAGAATCGCTTCCTACTTTTTATCTTTTCGCGCGAATAAATTCGCCTAGTGGAAAACGGGCGTAACAGAGCCCTAATTCGTACAGCCTTAAATCGTACAACTGGACAATCGTACAGCTTTTAATCGTACCCCATTACATTGTATTTAACCACGCTTTTACATGAAAGTTGTAAAGAATGAACCAACTTAGTTTTTACTTCGGACATTTATTACATTGCAGAGAGATAGTGGTGATGACAATGTATGTACGTATAATTTGGCAGCCGTTATCGTTCACCATGGCAGTGGGTGAGTTCCTAATCTTTGCGACCGGATGTTTGAATTGTTTTACAATTTAATTTCATTATTTTCGTTTTGTTCGCTTTTAGCGTAAATTCTGGACACTACACGTCCCTCGCGTGGCATGATGGTAAGAGTAATTTGTCGACATGCATTGGTAAGGTCGAATATACCGAAATATGGTATATTCGACCTTGGTAGCTAAGATCTCGAATGTACTGGAATATGGTATATTCGAACTTGGTGAAATCGAGTATACCGAACTATGGTATATTCGACATTAGTAATGTACCTGAATATTTTGTATAAGGTCAAATATAACGGAATATGGTATCTATGTTCGACATTGGAAAAGTCCAGTATACCAGAATATGGTATAAGGTCGAATATACCGGAATATGGTCGAATATACCGGAATATGGTCGAATATACCGGAATATGGTCGAATATACCGGAATATGGTCGAAAATACCGAGATATGATATATTCGTCCTTTGTAAAGTCAAATAAATTATACCTGATATATGGTACTTGGTATATTCGAAATATGGACCGCCCTAGAAGTTCAAAATACCGCATCAGTCAGCCAAAATTCGGAATCAACACATAATATAACTCATATGTTAAATCATAATACATCTTTTGCTTTTCATTAAATTCGAGTATAAACGAGCGATATGCTTTCTCACCCCCCTCGCAGGTAAATGGTACAACTTCAACGACAGTTCCGTTTTACCTTCGGATGAAAAGCACGTGGAGTCCGTTAAAGGATATATTTTCTTCTATACGAAATCTAAACCAGACAATTCCATTATTGAAAAACTAACACCTTTAAGCTGAAATAGGCACATCTTAAACTTTGTAAATACGTATATATATAGCTTCACTGTTTCATTGTAAATACCAAAAAAAAATCGGTATAATATGAATACAATTGAAAACATTCACATTCCGAATTCCTCTTCACCAATTGTAAAATTTTCTTAGATTTCACATTTATATAGTTACGTTAAATTTATATTCTATTTTTGTAAAAAGTATTGTTTTATTTGTGTTGAAAATTCGTGGTTTTCACTTGCAAGCTGGCCTGAACCACAAATTAAATATATATAGATCAGTGGTTCGCTTTTTGGTTTATGCATGGGTGCCTTCTTGGGTCCCCTAGTTTTGCTTCTATTTCTGTCATTTTATAAACTTTTTTGGTCAAATTATTTGTTGATTCTGGCCGAGTTTTGCTTCTATTTTTGTCATTTTTTTTTTAAACTTTTTTTGTTCATTTTTTTTGTTTTTTTATCTACCAAGAGATTCACTTCTCTGTCTAGATAGAAATGGGTTCTGAGACTGTTATATATATATATATACCGTTAGCCAGACCACTGTGGCCAGACGTATTCTCCTACGCAAACAGTTTTTGCACTTAGCATGCATGCATGCATAATATATAACCAGAAACACGAACGTGGCGTATACATACTTAAAAACTTTTCTTTGACGTGAAAAATTTCATTTAATTTTGAAATTTCATCAAAATATCAAGACTTATAACAAAAGACCATTTCTTTGGGACGTGATTTCAAAGGAACGTTTGGATTCGGTCATGCAGGCTAATATTTCTGACGAAGACGTTCGCTCAGACACCTGCTGTTAACTTTTTATACAAATTGACGTGCACGTAACGTAAGACCGCTTTCGCCTTGCAAAGTAAATGTTCCGCCAAGTAAATATGGTGCCCGTATTTTTATTGCAATTCCATGCATTTCTGTTTACTGTTCTGTTTATTGTACAAATGTGACGAGAAATATTTTCAACTCCGGCTCGAGTTTTAATTCGCCATTTCCCAATCGAGCAGAGTACTGGGTAACCGCAAAGCATCTATGGACTGTTTGGAGAGACAAATGATTTTAGACTTATATTTCCTGTCTCTCCAAAAAGTCCCTAGATGGTTTGCGGTTACCCAGTACTCTGCTCGATTGGGAAATGGCTAGTGACAAATCGAGACTTGACCTTGACGTTCGCGACTAGACCCAGTACCCTGCTCGATTGGGAAATGGCTAAATGACCGTCGAACATGTTTAGAAATTTGTATTAAAAACATTTGGAAACTACGCGTTTGTATTTGTAGAGCCGATATTCGTGTTAAGCCACTTCGCAAACATGGCCAATAAACTGTTTTTTAAAAACAGCCCACCTCGAAAATGATACACAATAGCAACAGCTTTTGCGTTGTAGCGATGTTTTGCATGTGTTGTTTTGACTGATGTTCATACAAATTTGGGCAACCACTAAAACATGTCACTAACGCCCCCCGACAGGTATTTCTCCTGAACGAAAGTTAAATAAAGGTTTTAAAGGACATTGGCAACGAAAATTTTTATTTGCCAAATCTGTTGAAATCATCTAGGAAATACTTAATTTAATGTTTTTGTGTGTCTATCGTATTTGGTTCTTAAGAAAATTTCCAAAAATGTTCATCGGTGGTCCGCCATTTTGAAAATCGAGCCTTATGCTAATTTATGCTAGCATACATTTGTGACGTCATTTGATGGGTTTGGGAAATATGATTATATAAACTATTGTTGTATTCTCATATGGCAACTTGAAAAACGTGGTAAAATAGAGTATAGAGGGGGGACAGAATCAAATACCTATGCAAAATTAATGCATCAACATTGCGGGGACATGTTTTTCAAAATATTTGGAAGAGAACATTGAATATGAACTATGTACACACATATTTACACATGCAGTGCACGTCGATACACAACAGGACGTTACGGTGGCAACACAACACAACTAATAACCAATCTCCCAAAGTTTAGAATTCTACTTATATTTAGATTTATACTAAAGCTAAGGCGCGCATATTTTCCCCTGCTAACAATTTTACTATATTTTAGCATAAACAAGACGCCTTTTCTGGCGTTAACTCCGGCGTGCCGCGCACGTGCTAGTCTTCAATATAAAGGCTCTGAACATAAACAATACTATGGAATGCCATAGCTGTCTTACGTGGTATATATTCATCATATGCGGTGCTTTTGTCTCTATAAGCTGTCCTTTTGACATTATATGCGGTGCATTTTTCTTTATATGCTGTCTTTTGACATTATACGCGGTGCGTTTCTCTTTATATGCCGTGCAATTGACATTATATGCGGTGCATTTCTCTTTATATACCATGCAATTGACATTATATGCGGTGCATTTTATACAGTTCATATTCATTTAGATGCCTTGCAAACCTAAATGTTGTTCGATCGCGAAATTCAGAAGCTCATTGTACTTTAAAAAGTATAGAAGTTTAATTGTTCAAAAATGTAAATAAACCGCATGATACGTTCACTTTGTCTTACACTTTGGAATTCGTGCTTTATATATTAAATCTTCAATCCTGTGCAAATTAACTGCGACGTGTCAACGCAACCATAAGTGATCATATCTTGTTAAACGGCAAAATAGCAGCGATAATATTAAAATAGGACCAGAATCTACATGTATTTAATATATTCTTTCCCCAATTAAATCGAAACTTAATCGAACAGCATCAAACGCACGGTTTATTTGTTCCTTTTAGAGGAATTGCCGTATCATGTGAGAGAAATCAAATGAACATGTCATACGACACGACAAATATTATTTGAGTGACCACACGACGAAGCGCGAGTTTGCGAAATGTTCGTATTCGTCGTACTCTAGTGCTTTTTCATAGCAGCAATAACATTCTACAGCCCTTGTTAATAATGCGCAATGTCCACCACATTTACACCAAGTAAGTTTTTCAAGGCGCCCGCATTCGCTATTTCGAACTCGCGATCGAAATCTTCGTCAGAGGAAGATGAATCACTACCGTTTTCGGCATCGCTATCGTTAGATATATATCACAAGATTTTCCCTGCGCCTCTGGCTCATATTGGTAGGGCAACACTTCCTCTAACTGCATGGTTTTCGTTAATATGTTCCATGACAATCATAAAAAAACTACAACTCCCTTTTTAAAGCAAAAAATCTCGATAAACACAGTAAACACGCTAGTAAAATATATTGATGTGTTTAGGGAACCCATCAAATGACGTCACTTCCGCCAAATATAATTTTTTCAAAAATTGATCCAATATGGCGGACGAGGTCCAAATTTTGGCTGAATTGTGGTGAAAATAACTCATAAACGAAACATTTTTGGAATAAATTAACACCATATCCATAATTAGACGGTTGAACACTTTAAAAATAGCGAATAAAAATTTTCGTTGCCAATGTCCTTTAATTAAACTGACAATTATCTAGTGTTAAAAAATGAATAAAGTGTCTGTATACTTTGAATACTAGACGATCGTAATATATTTTATATTTAGGGAGTAAAATAAACTTTACCCATTTGGAATTGATATAATTAGAATTTAGCGTAGTTTTAGACTGATGATGTTGTCTTAACGTAAGACTTTTGGAAAATTTTAACTACCGCTAAATTTATAGCATTCGTGTTCCATATAGGAAATCAATCTAGTCAATAATCCAGTCTATATAGCTGTTAGTTCCTAGACGTATCCTAGATGCAAATGGTAACCCTGAACGTTTAGAAAGGCAGAATTTGACGCGTCACTCTTTGGAACACTTAAAAGTCGGAATATTTTTCGTTTATTCTAAAATGCAGGTAGATCGTGCTAAATTTTCTCAATCGACCAATCTCGGGCCGCGAAAGTCCTAAATGAATTCATTCGAATTGTCGTCGGAGAAAAACACCTCAATGCTTTATAACGCGATTCAACAACACTGCCTTTCTACGGCATCTGCTATCGCTAAATTCTTGAAATGTATTCTCGCTCATTGTTTATATTAATACGAGAACGTACACATATCACATTTTATCTCCAAACCTATGACGGCAATATTGAAACCCGTGCTATCTCGCACCTCAGCCACAAATTTGACAAATCACCTCTGCTATCGTTTCGTATCGGTTACAAAATGACTGCAAGGCTCTCGACTCTTGCTTTTTTTCTTTAACCTCGCTGACCGCCGCGGTTTTTGAGAGGCTATTACTAATTTATGATCGTCCTTGAACGCCATCCTGTCAACCAATCGGGAGAATATTTAATAAAAGCGAGGTCACGGCCCGCCGCGTTTAGTTGCTAAGGAAAACAAATTAGCGTTGAAGTTGTGCGAGAACGCTGTGTACACTTTGTTCTTGGGTATTAAAAGGATTTTGAGACAAATAGTGAAATAGCTTTCAAGGCATGGACATGTCAACGAGGCCTCGACCGTGAATCGGCTACATAAACCGGCGATTGCCGTTGTATCGACGAGAATCTCTGCTGGCAAGCAGTGTCCCGCGGCTCATTATCCGGCAAATTAATATCACAGAACGATTCTGTGACAACTGCAAAAGGCTTCGGTTTTCGATCACTTCGTTATCTCGAGTTTGAGGTTTATTTAAAGTTCATGCGTGCTTCAAGCTTGTTTACAAGTTGAGGTGAAACTTCGAGCGTTATCTCATAGCTGTGTCTGGCGAACTACAAGCTCTCTCCTATAAACATCAAGGATATACAATATATTTCATGTGTAAACCCGTGTGGGCCCGTTCGTGTTCCTTTGACATTCCCCAGATGTAAGTCCTTCAAGATATCTGCTCGATAAGCTCTCGAGCGAAAATCGTTATGCGTAATCATGTTTCATCGGCTAGAAGAAACTCGATAGTGGTCCTCTCCGCGACTGGACTATTTGTTATATTGCTTGCAGCTGCGTATGCTAGATCGGGACTGTTGTTTTCCAGCGAATCGCTGTCCGATAAAAACGTGCAAGAGCCGGCAAAGAACAGTCGCGTGCGTCGTAGTTTGACATCAAATGGAACAAACTCGACAAATAGCGATGAAGATGATACCACAGCGAGGAGAGACGAATATCCGGACGACGTATTCTCGTTGGAGCAAAAGCAACGTGGTGCAGTAATTCTACACGTTCTCGGACTGTCCTACATGTTCCTAGCCCTAGCAACCGTCTCCGACGAGTTTTTCATACCAAGTCTCGAAGTCATAACGGCAGAATATGGCGTGTCGGAGGACGTCGCAGGCGCTACGTTTATGGCGGCTGGGGGAAGTGCACCTGAACTATTTACGTCTGTAATCGGTGTCTTCGTAGCCAACTCGAACGTCGGCTTTGGCACTATTGTTGGCAGCGCTGTATTCAATGTGCTGTTTGTGATTGGTATGTGCGCGGTTTTCTCCAAGGGTGTACTTCATCTAACGTGGTGGCCGTTATTTCGCGATTGTATCTTCTACATGATCGCTCTAATCTTGCTCATTACCTTCTTCGTGAACGGCCGTACCGACGAAAGCGCTAGCTCTGAAATTTACTGGTGGGAAGCGGTCACGTTGATGGTCTGGTACATCGCTTACGCCTTGTTTATGAAATACAACGTGCAAATTGAACAGTTCGTTAAGAAGCTATTGCCGAGAGGGAACCGGATTGCGGACGACGATGCCTTTGTTCTATCCAGCAGGACTAGCTCGAAAGACACAGACGCATATGTTCAGGTATGGATAGCCTAATTACAACTCGATCATAATATTCCCTTGCCTTTATAGTATGTGAGTATTACTGTGTATTTTGCGCGACAAGATTTTTGTTAAAGATTTCCTTTGTGAGTCGCCTTTAGACGAAAAATTCTATTTCTTGCCGAAGACAATTTGTCCCCTGCATGTACGGCGTACTGTCCGACTTCGGGATGATCCATGGTATTAAATTAATCTTGTATTTGACCACCTTTGAGACAGTTTGTGAGCGTACAGCAAGTCTTGAACAATGGAAAGATGAAGGAGGATTACTTGTCTCTCATAAATCCATTGTTGGCTATTCATTATAGTGTTGAAACCCTCATACAAACCCCTATAGGGTATACAGGCCGCGTGTGGTTCTACAGCCGCTTTTTCACCACGAAACATTCTGGGAAAAAAATATGGAAAGTCTTGCAGGAACTACAAAGTCAAGACATATCATTTGGCACTATATAAATACTGAGTGATGTCTTAATTAATTTTCCGACCTTGCATGCAGTGTCGTGCAAATTACATGCTTGGAAAGATACCGAAAAAATTCGCCCTACCACCGGCGCTTGCCGTTATGCCCGCACTAATTCTCCTGTTAAAGTCATTCATTGCATATAATGTGAAAAGTTAATGTATAAATTTTTGTCCATCTTAAACCATTCGCTTGTATTTTACCAGTATATGAATGCAAACCCAACTGCTTTTTATTATTTAAAGAATTTTTTCTTTCATTAACTTTCTTACGAATAATGATTTCAAGACTTTTTAAAACGAGTGCTCGAGTAAATTCGTTGTCATTCACTAACGAAAACCTGAGTTCATATATGGAAACATATTCTAATGTTTTTCACAACACAAATGACACAGGAAAAGATTAAAAGATTAATGCTGCATGCATGTTAACTCGTTAGGACATCATCAGCTCCTTGGTAATTTCCTGAACCCAAGTTTGAAGTCATATTTATGTATTTATTCATGTTTTGATGTATAAATTTATGCTCATTTGCACGTTATAGTCTATACTGACTATACATGTCTCAAAAAAAACGAAGACTATTGAAATCACCCATAACCCATGATTTCAATAGTTCTCGTTTTTTTGAGACACCCTGTATATAGATACGTTTTAATTCGAGCAAACCCATTTTAAAACATGGTTGAATTTTATCCATTACCACATTTATGCCTTTTTATCAGTTACGTTGTAATACTCTTGAAGTATTTACATGTTAAAAATGTTGAAGTATTTTAATTTTTCCTGCTGGTTTTACAGCCACATGCGTCTGCACACGTTCCATTCGATTATACGTATTATACTCGACAGTAAGTCTGCCACCTTTAAAAAAACGTTAAATAAAGCAGCAAGTAAATATAGTGTATGTGATTGTTATACGTAGCTATATATGCATGGCATTTTGAGTGGAATCGAAATTGCGTGGAAACTGCGCGATTATATATCTCCTGACTATTTAAACAAATGTCAAATAAATGAGGACGGCGTACACAGAAGCATAAACATTACTTGAAAAAATTAAAAACACTTTGTGACTTGGTCAAGATTTTGTGACTTGGCCAAGCGGATTAATTCAGGGATTTTTTTTCTCGGTGAGGATTATTAACTGTGTCTGCTTTGCACGTAGCAAATATATAAACGCAATTTTTTTATTAGAATTAGATTACGCCATTCGTGGCTATATGTTTCGTACCTGTATGTCGCAAAGTTCAGCATTAAAAATTAAGAAAAAATATTTATATATATACATATATATTTACATAACTGAAACACGCTGAAATTATAATTTTTTTAAGAAGGTAACAAGAAAAGACAATCGATTATAAATTACAGGCTATTTGTAATAGCACCAGAATCTAAAACTATATTCAGGAAAAACCAGCGGTTAGTTTGAATGTATACATTCCCGCGGTCATAATTTAACTGATATTTCTACTATAATTTTATGTTATTTTTTAAATTCCAACGGTATAGCCTATAGGGCTATAGGTTATAGCACAAATATACTGATTATTCTTTTACTGAATGCTCTATCGTATAGTTTTCCGGATGTTTGAGGCTTCAGGTAATATCGCGTGAGACATCTGCAAACTTGAACACTCATTTTGGCGTGTGATGTCATACGTGAGTTGCATGTTTACATTCTGCGGAAATCTTTTTTCCAAGATATTAACACCGAAATGAAAATTTAGGTTTGATTGAAATCTCCGAATTCATGATCAGTGGAAATAACATTGCGCAAAATCTTCAATAATTTATTTGATTCTTTGAACTCTCCGGAAAGAAAATTGTTAGCAAATCCTTTGCCTTCGTCGACAAAATAGTTGTCAAATCACGATCGCGGTACGGGGAGTTCAATTTCAGCTCCATCGCGAAAATAATGTCAATATTCATGTCTATATATGGCCCCTGATTTTAGACGTTCCATAATTCACTGTCACTACATGATAAATACCAGTCAGCGATGTGAGTTTGCATTTTTTTTTTGGTCCTGATTTTCACAAGATTGCGCTAATAATTCCCCATAAAAAAATGGCGGCGGTTTCGATCTTGAGAGCAATTCTTCGCAAATTTAAATAGCGTTAACCAATACCAATTTTAAGATGTTCGACAATTCACTTCAATTCAGCGTGGACGTGCTAATTTTGCCTAACTTTACCTAATTTTGTCAACAATGGCAAAACTCCCATAACGACATTTCGTTATCAATACGCTAGCTGTTTCTTAGAAAGAATACTTGAATTTCAACAAAAACCTCATTCTTGCCTACACAAGTTCCAAGCCGATTCCGATGTGACATTTTATATTATTTTGTTCTCGTAACCGATTTTCATTTTCCAAGAATTGTCAATTATACATAGCTACGATCGACTTGTGCCAATCTTTTTTTATCATAGCAAATTTTGTTTGTGTAAGTTCAGAATAATTCATAGCTGTCTAAATTGTAAGCTTTCGTAGCCTAAGGTAAACCATATCTGGTATATTTGAGTAACTCAAAGGCTTAAACGATTAAACTATAACGACAGTAATTCCATTTGATTTTTAGAAAGCTTTGGAATATATGAAACGCAATGGAAAGGAAGGACAATGTTTCCGTTTCGGGGTGCTGCAGTTGGTCATGCGCACAATTGATCCTCTTCGAGAAGGTAAATCAAACGTTTACAAGAAAAATGGCCAGTTTGAGAGTGTGTGCGTAGGATGAAAAGAAAAAAATATATATAAAAGGCAAAGGATTGCACATTCTCTTATAATCATGGTGTGACATAAAAATTTCAAATTTACCTTTTGATAGTATTATGAGGATGTTTTTCACGTTATTCGGGGTTACCGGGGGAGGGGGAAAGGGCCCTAGAGGGGACAAAAAGGTGCACTTTCACCACAATTCACGTTTAGACTAGTTTTGGTTTCAAAGCTTCAGAGATTTTAAGTTTAAAACTTTGGGGACAAGTCGCAGCTCTTGGAAGCTTTCGTCCAATTGGACAATGCTTTCAGTCTATGCTTTCTGAAGAACGAAGCTATGCTATTGGCCGAAACAGAAATGTCTTGTAAAGTTCAGCCAATAAAAATCATTCTTGCGAGGAGCTGCGACACTACCCAAACCTCGGGCATGTACTGGGGGTGTGCAAACAGACTTCAGCAGAACAATATTAGCTAAGCTGAATCCTATCATCGTTTTCAATAGTTTCCGTGTGTGACTTGGCCATGGAAATGGAGACGATCAGCCACAAGAACCGTACGACGGCAACTAAAACCGCATCACAAATGACGTTGCTGCAAGCCGACCAACTGAGCGTCGGCAACGTCACTTTACCTAACAGCACATTCACGACTAGCACAACATCTTCTAAGTTGTCCGCTGACAATCTGCGCCTGCACACAGCTTCTGTTTTGACAACGAGCACCGGTATAACGACGGAGAATGATGACGAGAGTTACCTTCAAATTGCTCAGCCAAAGGGATCTTTTGACGAAGGTTCTGACTCCATAGTAAGTACATTATAGAAAACCTTTATAAAAGTTTGCGTTATGACGTAGTCTGCAGAGGAAGCATGTTTCTGATTGGCTAATGTGATGCACCCATCGAGGTGACCAATCAGGAACATGCTTTATCTGCAAGCTATATCACAGCTTCGACCTTTTATAAAGTTTAACGAATAGCTTTCGATGTCAATTATGTTGTTGCAAAATTCTAAGGAGGAGGCATATCTTGAAACTCCAGTGAAATAAAACAATGACATCGCACTAGGAACACCTCTTTTTGCTATGAAGTGTGTGGAGGTGAAGGTGGTCGGGCTCCCATTTGACAGTGTTAACGCCCTGCTCTGTCCCATTGAGAGTTGGACCAAGACCCGGGATTATAACTGTTAAAAGGTGTAAACGTGCTATAAAGGACGTCAAGGATGGGCTTAGTCGTTGTGCTGCATAAGTTGTGTGTAGATGCAAGGTTTGTTAGGAAATCAGGGCTACCCAGACAAAAATCACTAACCGGTGGTTAGCGCTAATATAATCCAGTCTTCGTACAACCGGCCTCAAAAGTTTCAAAGAAAGAATTGTTTTGTTTGCGCGAATTTTGTTGAAATATTTCATTTTCATTATGATATGAACTCGTGTTCAACACTGTTTCGACCAGAAAACTCATAAGTTTGATCTGAGTTATATAATTAATGTTTTAGCAATAAACAATTTTTGAAATTAGCACTAAATTGACCCGATTAATTATTCACAATTCGAATGTCGCAAATACTTTATGCATGACTTAGCCTTTTAATAAAAAAAATTATACACGAGAACTTTAATCTTAATTAAAACGTATCTGTTAAACTCAACTCGTAAATTCTAATCACAATTTGGTGGCAACTTTCAGTTTTCGAATCTTACGCAGGCTGTATTCTAAAAGCTTTCTCGCACACAAACGTATTGAGCTCAATTTTCTCCTGACGTTTCCTTAACGATATTTCCATGGGGATAAGAGCTTTTGAAGAGCTCAGTTTCTTACCTTTCTATATCAGTCTCTTATCTTTCTTTAAAACAAAAAAGAACGTTCTTATTGATCAGTAATAACAAATTTTTTATTCGGCACCTTGCGAATTTTTCTGATGTCGTCATGAAATAACGATTATAGTAGAAAATGCTTTCTAATTTGATGAATTTTGTATTTTCATTCAGATCTCAAGTTTTCTCTGCTGCTTTTTAAACATGGCCTTGCATGTACATTCGAAAGCTTTAAGTGTGAATAATTGAATAGTTTTCCGGAAGGTTTCTTTCGGATTTTTTCACAAACTCTTAATGGGCATTTATGTTTGAAGCCCTAATGAGAATTTATTAAAATCGCTATTGGCAGGGAAATTCCATATTCATAATAACTTCGAAGCAGATGTGCTATTGTTTATCAAAAGGTGTAATGAAATAATCTATTAGGCTTTTCCAGGTGGTCATACTAAGTTTAATTTCTCTTGCTTTGTTTAAACATATTTTGCCTTCTGTATTGATCGTTGCTAAGCCATTAGCATCTTTCATAAGTACGGTATTAAGAATTTTTCATCATTTTCCAATGCGTCCAGTCTGGCGCCAACCATACAATGGCGCTTCGTTGTCGTGTGATTAAATTTTCTATTACTTTTACATCATACGTATCCATATCCGTTCTATATTCAACCAAATCATCCGATGAATGTTGCTACACCTCCTCCACCGACACAGAAAACAACGCCAGTTTCATATCATGATGAGATGCTCACGGGCGCACCTCCCATGCATTTTAATTCCTGCGTAGCTACGTTTCTTTTTCTGCCCAAGCTTCGAGATCTGTGCTGCGTGTGCTCCTTTGTAGAAGCTATGCCAAAAGAAAAATGATAAACCAAAAATATTTTGACTATCTCCATGTCATCCAATTATGATCACCAGATCAGAATGTTCCATTGTTTTTTAACTGTTTTGAATATCTCGCTGTCCTGCATGTCATCATCCAGTTCTGATCCACAGATCAGAATGTTCCATTGTCTTTTAACCGTTTTGAATATCTCACTCTCCTGCATGTCATCATCCAGTTATGTTCAAGAGGTCAGAATGTTCCATTGTCTTTTCGTGGTTTTGAAAGTTTGACTGTTCTCCGTGTTCAGAATGTCCAATTATTTTTTAACTGTTTCGAATATCTTACTGCCCCACATGTCCTTATACTGAGATATGATTCAGTCATTCAGTGTATATATAGTTCAGTGTATGTATGTACATGGTTATCTTTTTGCGCTTGCTAGTTATCAACAAATTTGTCCCCTAGGCAGAACTACCGGAACCGCTGGACCTCTCCTGGCCAAAGAATTTGAAAGACAAAATTGTTTACGTCATTCGAGCTCCGATATTGTTTGCGCTCTACGTCACATTATCTGACGTCAGAAAACCGGTAAGACTATAACTGTAGTAGGTTGTTATGATTACGACACCTTTTCATAGTTCATATCACAACGTCCCTGAACACAGCACTAACCAAATGTAATGTGCATTAAAAACGTGTGCATTAGGTTTTGGTTCGTTTTTCGCTGACCTTCAATTTGTGGCGAGTCCTCAACGTTCTATCTCTCTTCCTTACTTGCCAAAAGTGACGAAATTATTACGCCTAGGTTGATTTCTGCGGCCCAATTTCCCCTCTATATCCAAGCAAGCTATATTCTCTTAATTAACTTGCATGGAAAGTTTTCTGATTTCTGGTGTTCAGTTTGTATAGTGTATTTCTCAAAAGCAACGATTTCTATTCTGTATGTATTTGATGAACAATTTTCGTTCATCACAAACAATAGATCAGGCTCTAACTACATCGCGATAATTTTCATGTTATGCCAATAGGCATGCTTCCTGTCTACTTATCGTATTCTTTATTTCGTATTTTCGCGATGCATTGTGGTGAATTGTACATGCTACCATATTTTTTGTTGTTCTCAATCGATGTTCATCCTCTTTCATTACCATTGACCTTCTTTTTCAAACTCATGCAGAATAAACGGCGTAGATATCCCTGGACGTTTTTTGTCTCAATCCTATGGATTGTCGTGTTTTCATATTTCATGGTCTGGTGGGCTAAGGAGATATCCGTAACCATGGAAATCGATGACGAAATAATGGGGCTGACTGTGCTAGCAGCCGGAACTAGTATCCCGGATCTTATCACCAGCGTCCTCGTGGCGCGCAAAGGATACGGGGATATGGCAGTGTCAAGCTCAGTGGGCAGTAACCTTTTCGATGTAACAATTGGGTGCGTATATATAATTTACTTTGTTACAAAATATTGAAGTGAATGTGGATAATTAAAATTCTAACCTCTCAAAAATGTGCTGTAGTAAACTTGCTTTTTCTATGCATATCTTTCTAGGCTCCCATTACCATGGCTTATATGGAGTATCATGCACAGCGGTGATGCTTTCGAAGTGGTGAGCAGCGGGCTCTTTTGTTCGACCATCATGCTCTTCGCGATGTTACTCACGGTGATCATCTCAATAGCGGTATGCAAATGGCAAATGAGCAAAACATTGGGCGGGCTCATGCTTGTTTTGTACTTCTGTTTCGTTGTATTTTCTGTGCTCCTGCAGAAAGACGTTTTTCAGTGTGATTTCTGATGCCCTGGGCGTCTTTTCGTTCGCTGGATTTGTTGTCAGAATGATAGAATCATTTAAGCCGGTCAGTGAGTGAAATTTTTTTTCCAAACCGAATCGATTTCCAAGTCAAATAATTGTATATCATGCGGTAAATATACTTTGGATTCTGCGGGCGGCTGACCTAGCGTGATTTTAAACTTTGCGATATTTCAACGCTTCGCCATCAGCGTCTTCTGATTACCTTTACAATGGTCGTTCGTAAACTTTGTCGAAAAACTAATTTATTTCTTAGAGCGAAGGCGGAACGTAGCAATTCCGTGATAATTTATTGTAGTGTTGTTAGGAAATGGAAGACTATGCAACGAATTTTTGTAGAAAATGCATAATATTTATGCCAGTACGAATTATTTATTTCCGTTGAAAAATTGACCTTTAAAAGTGTCGATTAGTTCAGTTATCGTCAGTGACAGTGTAAATAATCATTATTTACGTATTAATATTGAAAATGAATAGTTGTTAAAAGATTCCTATGTATCAGTCCACGACAGTTCAAAACACTGAAAACTATCACTTTGACGTACACACATTTCAAGAATCGTTTCTCAGAACTATGTAAAAGGCTTTACACAACAGAGTGTTTACTTGACAGTTATTATTCTTTGTTATTGTATAATTCCATAAATAATTATACACATTATCCACAAATAATTCCAGGATTTTAAAAAGGTAATCTTTGTTATGATAGCAATGTCGCTATTATAATGAAGATGACCTTTTCAAATTCTAACCTTGAAGTGATTATTCGCGCCATTTATATAAATACCCAGCAGATATTCTGCCTGTAAATACATGAATATAAGATTAGGTTGTATCTTTTTAGCATGTGTAGAGTTTGAACTATGGAAAGGCCTTATTCACTGAAGTTACATGTGTTCATGAAGTAACTTTGATTTGAGGCCCACCATTTCGCGCGCAAATTTGGCAAAACGACCCAAATTCTCGGAACTTCAAAGTTAATTAAAACTTGTTAAAAAATATGCCGAGAGGCGTTTATGACTAAATTATGCGAACCCAAATATCCGTTGGTAAAAATCGAAAATTCGCGTCGGTTTGTCAAATCGCGCACGATTCACATTCAGTAATAAGTTTCGTTGTAGGAGATACTTATAGTCTATACAATTGGATTAGTTATTTATTGAATATTTATTTATCGGGTAAATAAAATTCCAGCATACACTGTCAATCATCAATAAACAATTTCATCCCTTTTACGGTTCAGAAAATACTTATCTTCGATGGTGTCTGACTTGAAAACTGGTTAATACAGTTGTAGACTGGTTAATACAGTTGTAGACTGGTTAATACAGTTGTAGACTGGTTAATACAGTTGTAGACTGATTAATACAGTTGTAGACTGGTTAATACAGTTGTAGACTGGTTAATACAGTTGTAGACTGGTTAATACAGTTGTAGACTGGTTAATACAGTTGTAGACTGGTTGATACAGTTGTAGACTGGTTAATACAGTTGTAGACTGGTTAATACGGTTGTAGACTGGTTAATACAGTTGTAGCTAGTTAATACAGTTGTAGACTGGTTAATACAGTTGTAGACTGGTTAATACGGTTGTAGACTGGTTAATACAGTTGTAGACTGGTCAATACAGTTTTAGACTGGTTAATACGGTTGTAGACTGGTTAATACAGTTGTAGCTAGTTAATACAGTTGTAGACTGGTTAATACAGTTGTAGACTGGTTAATACGGTTGTAGACTGGTTAATACAGTTGTAGCTAGTTAATACAGTTGTAGACTGGTTAATACAGTTGTAGACTGATTAATACAGTTGTAGACTGGTTAATACAGTTGTAGACTGGTTAATACAGTTGTAGACTGGTTAATACAGTTGTAGACTGGTTAATACAGTTGTAGACTGGTTGATACAGTTGTAGACTGGTTAATACAGTTGTAGACTGGTTAATACGGTTGTAGACTGGTTAATACAGTTGTAGCTAGTTAATACAGTTGTAGACTGGTTAATACAGTTGTAGACTGGTTAATACGGTTGTAGACTGGTTAATACAGTTGTAGACTGGTTAATACAGTTGTAGACTGGTTAATACAGTTGTAGACTGGTTAATACAGTTGTAGACTGGTTAATACAGTTGTAGACTGGTTGATACAGTTGTAGACTGGTTAATACAGTTGTAGACTGGTTAATACGGTTGTAGACTGGTTAATACAGTTGTAGCTAGTTAATACAGTTGTAGACTGGTTAATACAGTTGTAGACTGGTTAATACGGTTGTAGACTGGTTAATACAGTTGTAGACTGGTCAATACAGTTTTAGACTGGTTAATACGGTTGTAGACTGGTTAATACAGTTGTAGCTAGTTAATACAGTTGTAGACTGGTTAATACAGTTGTAGACTGGTTAATACGGTTGTAGACTGGTTAATACAGTTGTAGCTAGTTAATACAGTTGTAGACTGGTTAATACAGTTGTAGACTGGTTAATACAGTTGTAGACTGGTTAATACAGTTGTAATCGACGCAGACCGAAGCATTTTCGATATTTCTGATGAAAATATTTTGAAAGCCTCCGTATCTGACCATAGAGATGTCGATGAAATAATATATTTCTTTGTGATTAAATTTTAAAATGTTTAACATGTAACATCTATTAAGAGAGGTTGGCTACCAGTCCATTTGACCAAATTTTGTGACTGCAAGGTAAAGTTCTCTGGTAAAAATATGAAAAGGTATATGGAGAACTTAAACTCGTCGAAACTCAAAAGAAAGCAAGTCCTCGTTAAATTGTTGTATTTTTACCGCAAATCGAGGATCAGTTGATCCGATACGTACGCAAAGTACCTATTTTTCCCCGGGAAAACTTTTCAAAGTCCGCATTTTCGCTGAATCAGCAAAAAAGTCATCCCCAGGTCTTTCGCGGATTCTTGTCCGGTCAGTATTGCTGCACGTGAAATGCATCAAATTTTAGGCAAATGAATTCAAAGTTTTTATGCTGTATTAGTGAAAAAAAAGCATGTAGGATTGTTTAGTTTGAATCAAGGTGTAAAGTGGACACGTTAGAGTATGTTGTCTGGCTTGAAGCGGTTGTCTTGGCCGGTTTTATGGCGAAATTTGGCTCCCCAAATTGAGAGGTATATATTATTTCCAAAATATTTTGAACTAATAATGGTCTTGCTTTTAGGTATAGAATTGTAATAATATTGTTTATCAGATATAGGGATAAGACATAAAATTAAACTGCCTTTCTCTTTATGTTTATAAGTTGTCTTAATTGGCTTCAAAAATTGCATGGTTAAAAACTGTCTGGTCTTTTAGTTAATAATTAATAAGAGCTTTATTGTTGATACCTATGTTACAGGCCATTTGCTACCAATGTTGCTGCAAACTATGATGAAATACCCATTGTCCACATCAGTGCAACATATAACAACACAATCTTGACCATAACAGATCATGCTGGTAAGCATCATGTGTAGTCATGGACATTTTGCCAAGTTGGGTAGAAGCAAGAGCTGTGAAATTTCCTCTAGAGTATTGTGCAACTGGAAAATTGCATCCAAGATGGCATCACAGACCCTGAAAAAGTTTCCATACTTTTCAGCTGGCACATTTCAAACTCTTGTCAAATTAGCCATCCCAAAGTTGTAGTATAGTACTGGTAATAGTGATATTGACAATGCATCATGCAGCTGTTTTTGGAATGAACCTTGTGTTTAAGTCCCAAAAAGAGTCTCTTAATGCATTGCTGGCCTCCACTATCACCATAGTTGTTGGCTATAGAGGATAGAAAGAATTGGTTTACTCAACCTTTAATATACTTTGTATATTTCTATATTTCCAGGCAACACTTTAGGATGGAAGTCAGCCGTAAGTAAAATATTGAAGTATGAAGTTAAGTAAGGCTGGATTTTTACTTACAGAGTAATGGTTCTCTAGTAAAATATAAACCAAGTGCAAACTATTGTTTGTACACAATTATAATGGAGTATTAAGTTTTTATCAACAGTAGTGGTGATATCCTTCAGAGGGTATTTTTATAATTTAGTGTTTATATCATATTTTTCAGGGTGGTGAAGGTTTCAAGAATGCAAGAAGAGGAACAAACTTTGCTGGACAACAAGCTGCAATCGCTGCTGCTAAGGTTCTTTGTGTCATTTTCGTTTTGACTTCTGTAATGAAAGTTTAAAACATATGTATTTGCAAGAACTAGCTTTACCTTGTTTGTGTTAACAGAGAGCACTGGATCTTGGTATAACACAGGTGCGCGTAAAAGTGAAAGGACTAGGACCAGGTCGCAAAGTAAGTTCTTGCAAAGTTTGTAACTTGGTGTGCATGGTCCTAGGAAAAGTTGTGCAAAGTACAGATGTGCGCTGTGAAGATGTATGTTATTCTCAGCACAAAATAGCAATTCAGGAGAAAGCCAATTTCATTATTTATTAGATATTTGGGTAATTTTGGGTACAGTCACATGCCAATAATAAAATTTGGTTGTTGATAATGTTGTTATGCAGATATTTGCTGAAAAATGTGAAAAGTTAATACATGTAAATTGCTATATGTCAATATGTATAATTCTTACCATGACTACCTAAATAAGTATTTGACATTGGTTTTATGTTTATATTTTTAGTCCTCTGTGAAAGGCCTTGAATTAGGAGGACTTAATGTATTCTCGGTCACAGATGTCACACCAATACCGCACAATGGCTGCAGACCCAGGAAAGTTAGAAGGCTTTAGTTGGGAGAATGGACAAAGGGTGAATTATATACAGTCAAGTCAGTTTAACATGGAACAAAGCAACTCATCATTTTATTATGAAAAAAAGGACCTGCATCATTGATTGTGTGCCAATCAGGATGTGGCCTATGTCAATGAGGTAGAAGGTGTATTAATCAGAAGGTGGCATTAGTCAAAATAAAAAAAATGATAATAATTGAGATAAATCTAGCCAAAATATGCTCAGATAAACCAGCCTATGGAGGGATGATAGTCCAGTATTGCTAGAATACATATATACAAACTTTTTAAATCTCCTCTGGGCTCTGTCCAGTTAAATAAAGCCACCTGAACGCATTTAATATTAATTACTTTAATTCGCGCTTGCGTCATTTTCAATGCTTGCGTTTAGGGTGCATAAATCGTATTTTTTGCGCAACACCGTGTTTAAAATTCCCCAATTTCCATTCCGAAATGTTCACGTCGTTTTGCGCGCTCCATCGATTCGTCGAATTGAAAAAATCTTAAATTCAAATGCGGCCGTGTTTTATAAATATGGGGGTGTTTTTCATAATTGCGCAATGTTGAAATTTTCTGGGACATGCGCAGTGTTCGCAAACAGGTCTTTGCTGGAGGTCTAAAACAAGTGAAGCCAAGCCCTACGGAAGAAATCAGTCGAAGGAGCGAGCGCCGAGGAGCGGTTCAAGGTACCCTTCTATGAAATTTTTTCGGGGTTTTTACCCTTCATTTTGTGCGTTATTTCGATTTTTCGGCGTTGCTTTTTTCTCAGAGTTTTTTCACGCAATGGTAAGCATTTACAGAGGCTCGTTTCGTTGCAATCTGTCGATTTTTTTAGCTTTTTGTTTGAGGCCTAGCCTAAATTTCTAGCGAAGATGGCTTGTAGATGGCGAGTTGTTGTCGAAGACCGAAGATTTTGGCCGCCATTTTGACTTCGTTCTCACGTCGTTTGAACGCGAAATTTTCTTTTAGATTCGAAGAAACGCTTCGGCCAGTCCGTGGGTCGTCGAATTTCAAAATTCGGTTTTTCTCCTTCACAGAAAAGCTTCTTTAAAGCAACAAAATGAACGAGGTGAGCTTTTAAAATCGACACCATTTTCAACGCTACAAAATTCGGCGGTGATGCAACTCGAATCCGGCAAAGAAAATCTCTTAAACAAAGCGGAGAAGAAGGCCACGTATTCAACCGCCTTTTACCCTCAATCCTTCGGCAAAAGCGACCGAATTTTAGTAAATTTAAGGCCTTTTCTTTAAAGAAAGAGGACATATTTTGCCTTCTTCTTCGATTCTTACACTCGGCCATCCATCCAAAGCAAACATAATCGATTTTCCCCACACAAAAGCATCAAAAATTCATTCAAATTGCTTCAAATGCACACATGGTCGTTCTACAATACATTTCTCCTCGTTGCTTCGTATGTCAACCGCGTGTTCGAATTTTGTTCGGACTAAAACGTGGCCATTGGTCATAGAGGCGAGCTAAAATGAACACATACCATCTTCAAAACATCCCTTCCACAACAAACGTGCTTTAAAACGTTCTCATATGCTAGAACATTGATATTTGAAACTCGTGCACTTTGAGATTCGAAATTTTGTCGGCCATTTTGTATTTTATCGTCTCTCAAACAACAACCTTTCTTGTCGAACATGAGATAAAAGCAGTGAGTAAAGTTTGTTTACATCGTTGAAAATTAGCTACTTTGTTTGTAATTGACAATGTTGTCGTATTTGTTTCAACGTTTTTTGTTCCCTTGGGACCGCGTGAATTTATTCGAACGAATTTAGGCATTCGCGAATGGCTTCCTTGTCGGTGTGATGTTTCGCACATGTTCGCAATAAAGCATTAATTTGTCAAGTGTTTGCAGTGATTTAATGCCGTTCATAAACAAAACAAATTGCTCTAATGCAGAGATATAAGGGACAAATGCATTGACGTACACTTAGGTACGGCCTCTATGCTAGTAGTGCCGTTAAGAAGCTGAGTTTAGCCGACAGACATTTTGCTGTTGACATTAAAGGAAGTCTGACAGTCGCCATCTTGAATCTTCACAAAGCGGGCATGCTTTGTGTTCTGAATCACACAGCATTGTCGATATATTCATCGTGAAAAATCACTATGGAAATAGGTTTATGCATATGCAGCCCTATAGAAACATTGGTAGCTTATACTTTTATTTGGCGGTTTATGTTGGAAATCAACTTGCTTCAAATGCAATCAAGCACGAGACCTGACTAGATCGATAACTTGTTTTTTTTAGTTTCAGTTGAGTAGTTTGCAAAATTTTCTTTGTGCATACCGGTATATCTGTTTAAAATTAGGTAGCGCAGTAATTGGTGTAAGCTGTTTCGTTTCCCTGCCAGTTGTTTGTGTCATTTACTTCTGTTCATTTGTTTGTACCTGGCAAAGTTAATAAAATAAAATAGTTATCATGGCTTATGTCAGTTATGTGTGATAGAGAGAAAGTATAAATAAGAAGAATACCATTCATGAAATTGGTATGGCACTATGGCTGGCATTTAGGATATAGAAATTGCTTTCTTAGTTCTTTACATATGGGTGTATTCCACATAGAAATATTATAATTGATATGCATAGGAAAATATTTTTAGTTTTCAAACATATAATAATATTAGAAAGAGCATACATAGCCTAGTGCATATATATAACCTCAGACTGTTATACAAAGTTCACATGCTTAAAACAGTAAGTTTGTGTTTTTAGAGATTGACATGTATGTTAAATGTGGGGGTTGCACTAACAAATCAGGGCATAAGATCTAGGGCAATTTAACTAGTAGATTTAACTGTTTGTAATTGTGTCGATTCTGATATCAATACTTAATATCAGTTAACAAATCAAGCGAATTGGCAATGTATTAGGGATATTGGTATTGTGCTTAAAGATTAGGCCAGCCACAAAACAGGAGCAAATAGGCACAATCATAATTATTCATAAATTGTTATAGGACACTTTTGTATTCAAGAATTATTCCAAGAAAAAAACCACCCTCCACTAGCACAAAACCACTCATTTTTTGCAGCATCTGGACAGCAAAGACTTTTACATTGCACAAGTGAATTAATATACAACAAATAATTGGTTCACAGTGATGGGTTCACAGTGATGGGTTCATATTAGGCAATTAGGATATTATCAACCCTTTTAATCTGTGGCATTGTGTGAAATGGATATCAACTTATGAAATCAAAATTAATATCAATTTATCAAATATAAACAGAGAATGTATTGGTAAATGTTTGGTATAACTATATCATTACTATCTTTTACTAAGCAAATGGTAAACTGGTAAATGGCAACTAGTATGCATTTCATCTTTAAGACTGAAGTAAAAATTCTGCAATATGAAAGTTTTTAGTAAATGCATTTTAAATTTTTAATGATTTTCTACCGAAATGGCAAACTCACCGGACAAATACCCACCCCAGATTTGGGGTTAGCCCAATCATATATTATCACTTTCATCAACCACACACATATTATCAATTGAACAAAAGTGTCTGAGATACTGATATTGTTTTTCAGAGAGGCATAGACTTCAGGAAAATGATTGAGTTGAATTGGATTTATGAGTTCATGATCAAAAGAAAGTTGTTTCCTTCATATTATTGCAGAATATTTACCCACAACAAACCAAAGCATGTTACAAAAGCAGCATTTACTAACCTATGGGTCAACTAGTCCCAACCCCCTAATAATCATTTCGTATCTTGAAGGTTGTGCAATAGTTGCTGTTTATGCATGCTGTTTATCAAAGTTCTTTCGTTTTTGATTGTATTTGAAAGACTCGTTCGAGCATTCATATACTGGCACCATTACCATATTGGCATATACCTAATATTGATACCTATCAAATTAGTACGATTAGGATTAATTTTAGTAACTGAAAGTTACAAGCGTTCACGTTTTAGATTGTAATGTAAACAGACGTGGCGGGAGCGCTCGATTTAACGGTTGGATAACGTTTTGGCAAAACTGCTTTATTATGTTCGAATTAAACTGGATTATAGTTGTTTCTCGAGAATCGTAGAACTAAAATGGCGACATCGAAATTTGCCTCATACGAAACTGGTTACGATGATGAACGCTTTGAACAGATTGTCAGCCAGACCTTGCACTGTATCATTTGTACGAATGTCATCAAAGATCCAGTCATGTGCCGCCATAATGAACATGTGTTTTGTCGTGGTTGTATCACCAGACATCTCATGTACTCTCAGACATGCCCTACATGTATGGAACCACTCACTGTCGATACTTTGAAAGTGCCTCGTAACATAGCGAACTTGCTTTCTGAACTTAAAATCCGTTGTGAGTTCTTTGACCGCGGTTGTGAGAGATTCATTTTGCTGGGAGATCTTGAAAAGCATGTTGAGGACTGTGGGTTCGCCCCGGCAGTCTGCTCGAATGAAGGCTGTAATTTCGAGGCAAACAAACGAGATTTGCTTCATCACGAAACAGCCGTGTGTGAACTACGCCGAGTTCAGTGTCATAGTTGTAATGAATTAAGACGAGAGGTGGATGCCGTTAAATCCAATCTTGCGATGATGAGTGAAAAAATGGACAAAAATGAGAAAATATTCTTAGAAAAGATCGAGACGAACGGCAAAGCCGTGACTCGAGCCGTGGTAAACGACGTGCTTGCGAAAGTTGAGTTGGTTCAAAAACAACTCGATAAACAAGAGGGGAGCATTCGTCAACTCTGCAACACAGGCAACGACGAAATGAAGAGAAAATTGGACGAAGTTAACAGGCAACTACAAAGAATGGCGTGGCAAACGGCCCTAATGCAATTGCCGTGTGATGTCCAAGTGGAACAAGAACAACTGAAGAAAGGTATTGGAGAATCTAATGAGATAGACAAAGACAAGGTCAAGGAGCCAAAAGTCATTATCGCTGGAGGCAAAGATTTGAATAGTGTTGAAATATTTGATTTAGCAAATAAAACCTGGAAACCACGTCAGCCAATGAGAGAAATTCGCAAAGGTGCATCTTCAGTTGTTCACAACAATGACATAATTATTTTGGGAGGTTGCCATGACTCTATGGAAAAATTGTCAATAGATGTGCTCCATGTTGACCTGTCAGTAACATGGGAAAGTGTTCTTGCTAAATTACCCGGGCGGTTCCACGGACAATGTACTGTAGTACACAATGGACATTTGGTAGTGATCGGGGGCTTTGACTTGGAGAAGAAGACCTATTCTAAAAGCATAACTAAGATTTCCCTTGTTCCACCCTACACCAGAAAACCTTTGTCTACCACGCCACAGGAAAGATGTTATCATGGTGTTGCAATATTTAGCGATAGGATCCTGATTGCTGGAGGAAGAAAGAGTCACATGAAAAGGTCAGCTCTCATAAGTGTTGTTATGTATAACATCACTAAGAATGAATATCAGGAGATGGCTCCCCTCCCCTACCCCGTGAGTCAAATGGCCACAGTCAAGTGGGGTGAAGACAACGTCATCTTAATGGGTGGCGTTGACAGCAACGACGAAGTGTTAAGCAAAGTTTTAATCTTCAACATCAAGACCCAGAAGAGTCACATGCTTCCTAATATGAAGTATAAGAGGGAAGGATGTGTGGCTGCAGTTGTCAGAGACACCGTGATCGTGATGGGAGGCCGAGATGAAAGAGGAAATGCCTTGAAGTCTGTGGAAAGTTTTAGATTTGACAGATACAGCTGGGAAGAACTTCCAGATATGCATGAAGCGAGATACAAGGCTACTGCAGTCGTATGCTAATCACTATGCCCGTTGTGAATGAACTCAGTCACAGCTAGAAAACTTATATGTGAACAGCAATTTTACAAGAGTTCTCTCCTTATTTTTACATCAGTAATTTTAAAATTGATAAATTTTTGTGCTTGTATCTCGTGTAAACCTATTCCTTACAGGTTTACCAAAAGGGTTTATTTTGTACTCCTATTAAAGAATAAACACAAAACCTGTTGCGGGTTACGAAGTTTCTCACGCGAAAAGCCTCGGATATTTATCTTGTGTATCTGCGCATGTAATTGAAGGTTAATAAACAATTATTTCCGATGTCTTTCTTCAGCGTTTTACGACTATTTTTTCAACAGCATTTAACATGAATATTCTCCGATTTGAAACGGTTGCCCTGTTATTATTCCGACATAATTGGGGCGTTCATTTTCGTGTTTTAAATTTGGTCTTAAGAGTAATTTTCTTTGTTTTGCCTCTTTCGATTTGAGTTGCGTTATCACCGATTAAAATTATTGAAAAACTAAATGTTGGTGTGCAATTTATAAACGCGGTTATTCACTGTATAACGATATTAACTCGACTATTGTTTCAAGAGTGGGGATGATCTGAACTCGTCCGATTCTGGCAGTGAAGATGATGATGTCAACGTGACCAGCGATGAAGATGAACCATACCAAGTCTTAAATACTTCACAATATACAAAACAGAACCAATCGAGCTGGTTAAATCGCAGCAAAATAGTCCAGTAAGTCAAAATCATTAGCATGCCCTTAATAGCAACATGAGTTGAAATTATTTTGCTTTATTCGAGTTGCCTCCGCCCCTTATCAGGACGGATTTACTGGGGGTGCACACCCACTAACCTAGGTCAGCGAGGATGCAGGAGGGGTGCGATTGGTGATTCTCAAGTGACCTAGAGTGATTCAGTGCATTATTTCAACTTAGTTTCGAACCCCAACAAGATGACCAGTAAAAATTGCATCAGTAAATTACTGAGCAAAGTTTTCTAACTCCTTTTCGATTATATGGATAATCAAAAATAGAAAATATCGAGGCAATGTTATCGCATAACTTTGAGAAAATTGCTCATATATATGTTAGAATCCCACCCTGGAGGAATTATGGTTGAAGACTTTTTGTGACTATATTATTTGTAGCTCATTCATGTTTTGACAAGCCTTGTTCGTGCATCCTATAAACCGTTATTGAACCGCAATAGCTTGAAAGATTCCTTTCATTTATTAGCTAGTTAAAGAGATATTCTTTACTCCAAAGAATCGTAATAGCTTGAGAGATTCCTTTCATTTATTAGCTAGTTAATGAGATATTCTTTACTCCAAAGAATCGTAATAGCTTGAGAGATTCCTTTAATTTATTAGCTAGTTAACGAGATATATCTTTATTCCAAAGGAATGTGTCCCTATCAGACCCGAACAGTGATTCGGACGGAAGTACGGACAGTCAATCTGAAATCGACGAAGCGGATCGCGCCCAACAGGAGGAAAATAAAAAGCCCGTTTCAGCCGCCTCGTATCAAAGCTCCTCGCCAACCAAGAAAGATCGGGTAAGATGTTGAGATATTGTGGGTGCATAAAAAATGGTCGTATAAAAAATGCAGTTATCTTTCTATTCAATGGAAGCAAAATATATTCCACCAGAGACGCTGGTCATCAGAGAGTGTTTACATCATTTCCTGTTCATTTTCCTATTTAGTTTTGGGAGAACGATCCAGATGTCTATGGAATTAGGAGATCAGGTCGAAGCAGGAAGGAACCAGTGAGATATACAGTTACTGCGAGTCAGGTATTGTGCAGCGAAGAGATTTTCAGTTAAATTTCCTCTTTTAAATTTATTGTTTATTCGAGGATTAACATGGGTCGCTGAATTCAACAGGATGGGTTTAATGTTAAATTAGTCTGAAGATTTAGTGCACACTTTTCTTTCACCGATCAAGGCGAAAATAGCAGATTTAATTGCGTAAATTCCTATCATTCAGGATGACAGCGAAGAAGACATACATTTCGAAAGCGTCCCGCAGCGAAGACCGCCAGAGCGATCCAACGTAATCAAAAACGAAGAAGACTGTCAAGGTATGTCGTCATGGTTGGTTTTGGCGTGGTGACGATGGGAAATTTTTCCCTCGGGCGAGTTGCTCTTTTTTGAGTTCGAGTAAAAGGGGTGTGAAGATTTAGAATGTGACTCAGTGATTCGAATTTACATACAATTTTCTCTTAGTTCTGATTGGCCAACTCAAAGCAGTGACAGCGGAAGTGAGTCCTCGGATGGTTACTCACCGCACGAGGCTCGTTCCAGGCCCGTCCCGCGAGCCACGGCCAGGGTACCGGGTCAGCCACGACGCGTGAACAACAATAACAAGAGTTCCAAACGAAGCTTCAGGGATAGCGATGAGGAGAAGAGCAGAATACCGAGCAGAAAAGCGACTGGAAATGTTTGGTAGGTGATGTCTGTCTGTTTGCTTTCAATTGTTTGTGTTTTCTGATAGTCCGGCGTTTCATCGCGACGAAACTGTGCGTGCAGTGCTTCGGCTAACTGAATAGCGATTTTAGATCAGGGGAGGTATTAGAAAGGCATGTTGCTTTTTTTGAAGAGGCTCCAATGCTAGAGTAGTCTCTTTATCAGAGTGTCTTCATAAATTAGAATTTAGAAAGCTCCTAGTTACAGTTAGAGCCCGTCGAGGAGCACCCAAATTAAGATGGTGTTTGTAAATAACGCTACGTTACGTTACGTTATGTTACGTTACGTTATGTTACCATACGTTACGTTATGTTACGTTACGTTATGTTACGTTTCGTTACGTTACGTTATGTTACGTTACGTTACGTGCGTGACGTGACGTAACGTTGACAGAGATAGAAATTTACCAAATACAGAACATATACACTCCCAAGATTGTGTACATTTTGATTCTACAGCTGTTTTGAAAGTTCTTGAATTCTTAGAGAAATCTTCGAATAAATAGAACCGATTCATGGACCGCGGAGCGTTTTTCGTATTGCTGGGGCTCGGAACCGCGCGCCTGCCTGGAGAGTCCGGGAAAATTTTGAAATATACATAGGCCTCTGAAATGGCCGCAAATGCCTCTCAATTTAAGGATTATTGGGAAATAGTAGATACTTTGTAAAGTTTCCAGCATGTTTGGCGCTCGTATACATACATTAAACAATATAACCATGCTTTGGTTATGATGTCAAATATTTTGACATGGATAACCACGCTGTTTTAATGGTCAAATGCTTGTCCAATGTAAAGTTTCCAGCATGTTTGGCGCTCGTATACATGCATTAAACAATATAACCATGCTTTCGTTATGATGTCGAATATTTTGATATGGATAACCACGCTGTTTTAATGATCAAATGCTTGTCCTATGTAAAGTTGCAAGCATGTTTCGTGCTCATGTGCAAACATTAAACAATATAACCATGCTTTGGTTATGATGTCAAATATTTTGATATGGATAACTAACATTTTCTTTGTAGTTATAAAGAAGAGAGCGAGGCGGAGGAGACTGATGAAGATGATATTATCGAGGTCAGTGCTGACGCTGTTGTGGATTATGAAGACGATGATAGAGAGACAATTGAAAAGGTTTGTGGACTTACAACCTATTCCATGCCCCATGCAACCTGTAAGGCAATACTAGAATCGAGATACTAGAATCTGATCGTTCCAGTAAAGGCAGTCCTTCTCTGAATCGAAGTCGGAAGTATGAATATGTGTTAAGTGATAGTCGACTGGGTTAAATGTTGAGACAGTTCCATCCACTCTTATACTTGTAATTAAATTTCTGGTAACGGAATTATATAGTTCTAATCGGTTCATATTTCTATGTGAAATATTGAAGTCCCGAGGGAGTTGTAGGCCGCATCCTAAATCACAGATTCTCGCGTCTTACGAGCTATATAAAACGCGAGCATTCAAAGCCATGACCGCCTAACGGAATCGAGAATCCGTTGTATTATTTTGCGATATAGGCGAAGTAATTCTTGCACTAGGCAAAGCAAATCATCCCAGATTCTTAAGACGAGTGTGAACCTTTCAAAACTCTTTAAAATATTTTGTGTGATATGACTATACTGATAATATATACTTAACTGACTTCGCTCTTTACCCCGGGGTTTAAAAATTGAGATAATTTTACTTCAAATCTCACGACCCAGTTAATAATCTTCCACAAGTCATTTGCTCTCTGATTGTATATTTTTTCACCTCTGAAGGTTCTGAACACTCGCATAGGCCCAGTGCAGTGGACAGGCGCTCGTACAACGATGTACTCAAGTGAATATGAAGAGATGCTTCATCAGCTGGAGGACGACCCGGAGCAGGAGCCAACATCGAGGCAATTTTTAATCAAGTGGAAGGGATGGTCGCACTTGCATAACACGTGGGAAAGCAAGGACACGTTGCAGCAACAGAATGTGAAAGGAATGAAAAAATTAGAAAATTTTATCAAGAGAATGGAAGAAATCGAAAGATGGTAAGATTTGAAATCTTAAATAAAAATACCTTAACACTTTCTTGAGTTTCCTTCAAACAGGGTGATTTTCCTTCAAACAGGGTGCACAAATTTAACTCTCGGATCAGTTTATCCTTTCCCTCAATATCGCTTTGATGAGTTTAACACCTTTCAGGGACGCTTAAAAAGTTCATGAATTAAAGTGCTTTTTGACAGCCACTAAAATGCTACTTTTTTCAAACACTATGGTTAAACATGTACTTTTGCTGTCAAAACCTAAAAATATTTCGTTTATGGATAACGAGAAGAAGGCATTGAAATATTAAACGGGAGTTTGTTTATGAGATCTAGACCAGAGAGCTAGACCAAATGCGTTACAAGACGGTTCGGTTTGTTTACCACGATGATCTCTTCATCTTTTTTACATTGACCTTTTTTAGGAAGAAATACGCCGTCCCAGAAGATGTGGAGTATTTTGAGTGTCAAGAACAAATGAATTTGGAATTACACGAAGAATATCAACAAGTGGAACGAGTTATAGGTACATATTGTCCGTATTTTTCTTGAAATAATCTAGTTTCCTTTACTAAATATTTCGTCTGCGTTTGTCAAAGTTTCCCAATTCATGTTTTCGGTTTTTAAATGATTGCTTATTTCATTCCATTTCGTTTCTAAAGGTCACACGAATATCAAAGGTATCGATGAATTTGGCAAATCTGTGAACCAGGTGGATTATCTTTGCAAATGGACGGGATTGCCGTATTCCGAAGCATCATGGGAAGACGGACCGCTAATCTCGAAGATTGGTTACCAAGATAAAATCGACAGCTACCTTAAGAGGGAACGATGCGACAAAGTTCCGGGAAAAAACGAACGCTTTCCCAAACAGAAACCCAAGTTTATCCCGTTAAAAAAACAGCCCGCGTTTCTGTCCAAGGGAACTGGGATGGAGCTCAGGGATTACCAGCTTGGAGGACTGAATTTCTTAACGCACTCCTGGTCGAGGGTAAGGACTTTGGTTGTTTATGCGTTCGTTTTGTTTGTTCACATTACGGCATGGTACAGTATTTTGGCCGTTCCATGCAGTTAACGCTAAAACATGCAACTCTAAGGTAACCACTACTCTTCTTTTAACTACAGTACAATTCCGTGATATTGGCGGACGAGATGGGCCTTGGAAAAACGATTCAGAGCATCGCATTTCTCTCCAACCTTATCAACACGTATTCAGTATGGGGACCATTCTTGCTTGTCGTTCCATTGTCCACTATAGCTGCCTGGCAAAAGGAGTTTTCGCTTTGGGCGCCGGAAATTAATCTCGTGGTTTACTTGGGTGATGCTCTTAGCCGTAAAAAGGTAACCGGTGTTTTCTTTGACTGTTCAACAGGAAAAAATCTCCCTTTTGTCTTAATTCCCAATTCTTGTATCACGAACGTCGTATCATAAATCTTTATCTATTTTATCTTTGTGAGAAATCTAGTCCAGCAAATCTTGTATAACTAATTTTTTATCACATACTGCATAAAAAATCTTGTCCAACAAATCTTCTATTACAAATTCTGTCTGACAACAAATCATGTATCACAAGTCTAATATGAGTAATATCGTCTCACAAACTGCTAACATCTTGTCTAACAAATCATGTATCACAAGTTTGGCATCACAAATATCGTTTCACAAATCTTTTTCTCGTTTTCTTTAGATTCAGGAATTTGAATTCTATCACAGTACTTTAAAAAGCAAGTTAAAATTTAACGCATTGCTTACTACGTACGAAATTTTGCTCAAAGATAAGGTACAGTGAATACTAGACTGCGTTTGAATTACTGGTAATATCTCGTGATAAAACTTTTGAAATCAAGACAAATTTGTTTTACTTCGTTTCTCAGGATGTTCTAAGAACAATAAATTGGTCTGCATTGCTGGTCGATGAGGCCCACCGTTTGAAGAATGATGATTCATTATTATATAAAGTATTATACGATTTCAATACCCATCATCGAGTGCTGGTCACTGGGACTCCTTTACAGAATTCGTTGAAGGAATTGTGGAGTCTATTGCATTTTATAATGCCAAATAGGTTAGATTTTAGGCGCCGGTTGTACGAAATCTGGATAGCGCTATCCACCGGTTTATGAATCGCTTTAAAATTGCTTGAAAAGCATTAGTACTACAAATTTGGAGCTAAACTAAAGTAAATTAAAGAGAATCCCCAATTTAGAAATATACTAAGGTTTAACTAAAGTTATACCGAACAACGAGTAATTTTAGTGCGATTGAAAATCCACTATCCGACCAGTGAATAGCGCAATCCAGCTTCCGGCACAACAGCCCCAGAGTGTAATACAATAGCCCGGGTTTTAAGTTCAGCAGTATAATCGCTTTAATATTTACTGTATTTTAAAGATTTTCCTCGTGGGAAGAATTTGAAGAGAAACATGCAAAGGCGGAGGAGAAGGAAAGCGGGTTTTCAAATCTTCATAAAGAAATAGAACCCTACTTGTTCCGTCGAGTAAAAAAAGATGTCGAGAAATCTTTACCTGCAAAGGTAATTTTGAAGAGTCTTATCTACAGAATGTATTTAGGATAACTGGTTTTACATAAGTTGTTGTTTTTTTATAGGTTGAACAGATATTGCGTGTGGAGATGTCATCTCTTCAGAAACAATATTATAAGTAAGTTTATATGAAGATAATTTTTATAAGTATTTCAACGGTTTGGAAAACGTTTTTCGGTAGTTTCAAATTATGACTGAGTCACCTGAGAATCATAAATCTAGTAGTAATAACATGTATTACCTTGTTTAAAGCTTTTTGTACAAGAGAATCGTTTTGTTTTCGAGCGTTTTCAAATTCGTTTTTGTCAATTTTATCATTTTTTGGCGCTTTTCATGTCCACAGGATCCAAGGGAAAATATATGCTCGATATCTTAAATTATCTTCAACTTCTATGGTATATTGACGGTGTTTGAAACTGTTTTGGCATGAAAGCGAAAACGAAAGCGCTCGAAAACGTTACAGTGTGCTTACAGTCTGATAGTCTTCATATAAAATCATCGAAGAACAAAGTGTTAACGATTTCAATGAAATTCTTGTCGTTCAGGTGGATTCTTACGAAGAACTTTAAAATGTTGAACAAAGGAATGAAGGGAAACAGCAACACTTTCCTGAATATCGTTATGGAGTTGAAGAAGTGTTGTAATCACGCGGCGTTGATCAGACCTTTCGATGAATACGAAGACCTTCAGGTAAGAAAGACACTGGTTGGATCTATTGTATCTCAGAACCGTCCTCAAAGATGCGTATTATAAATAAACACTTATGAATCTTTTTGGAAGCGCAAGAAAACTGTAGGAAAAGCTGGAATAACAAAGTTCTTATTTGTTTCTTCATTTGTTTCTTCATTTCATGTAACAACGTCCACGAGCAAAAAAATAGTGGAAACGTTTTTTCTTCTGCCAGTCAGTGATATTTTAGGCGGGAACTTTCAATTTCTCATGATTTCTTATTCCACATTTTGCCAGGCGATATTACAAGGCAGCGGTAAACTAATGCTGTTGGATAAGTTGTTATGTCGCTTGAAAGAAACGGGACATCGCGTGTTGATTTTCTCGCAGATGGTCAGAATGCTGGATATTCTAGCGGACTATTTACAACGTCGGCATTTTAACTTTCAGGTTGGTTAAACATTGGAAAAACACTCCTTGAAACTACTCGTCTGGCTTTGCCTTAAATGAAAACAGCTATATTAAAAGTGGACTAAATCATTTTAAGTTGTGCATTTATGCGAACAATACATCAAACTTACTAATTCTAATTGTTTAGAGACTCGACGGTTCCATACGAGGCGATGTTAGAAAGAAAGCTTTGGATCACTTCAATGCTGAAGCTTCTGAGGTACTGTAGTATCGACTTGTATCATGCTGTATGACACTTTGATAACGAGGTTTAACGATTGCAAAAGTAGTTTGTCGTGGCTTTTAAGTTAGCCAAATCCTGTGGAATTTTGCATTCACGGATGATACATGAACTGGGTCTGTAGCAGAAACAGCTTAGAACCTATGAAACCTATCCAATGTAAATTTACCGTAATCTGGTTTGGTGTCCTCAAACGAGGCTACACTAAAAAGTAAAATGGTAAAAATAGCTATCCAATCAAAGAAAGTTATGGTAAAACTTTAGATTCCTTTCTAAACGAATACTGTACTAGCGTATGTAGAACTTCTGATCATGACACATGAAGTTGCACTATGTGCCATAGTCAGATAAACAAATTTGCACTATTAGTAGCACTATTGCTTTACTGTTGTATCAGATTTGCAATCCACTGTGGCTTATCATTCTTAATTTTTGTACCCAAGGATTTCTGCTTCTTGTTGTCAACCCGGGCTGGTGGACTGGGAATCAACTTGGCGACCGCTGACACGGTTATCATATTCGACTCGGATTGGAACCCTCAAAATGACCTGCAGGCTCAGGCCAGGGCTCACCGTATTGGTCAGAAAAACCAGGTATAAATACAACATTCGATGAACTTAACGATCATGTGAAATTCGCATAACCATTGACTTTTTTCTCTTGCTTTACAGGTGAACATTTATCGACTGGTGACCAAAGGAAGTGTTGAAGAAGACATTGTGGAACGAGCTAAAAAGAAAATGATTTTAGATCATCTTATTATCCAGAGAATGGACACAACTGGGCGAAAAGTTTTGTCCAAAACAAACACCGCTCCTTCAGCGTAAGTCATTTTCTAGATTTACTTTTTCTTCCTACTGGGGCATGTACCAGATTTTCATTAGGAATGACGGCTTTGCGATGGCTGTTTGAAGTATTGGTGGTTAATAATTCTAAGATTTGTTCAGATAGTTGTTGCTAAGACGGCAAAATGGCTAAGGACGTGATCTTAATCTTATGGCTGTGTAATCAAATGCCTTTTCTCTATTTTTAATAGGAACACGCCATTCAACAAAGATGAATTGTCGGCCATTTTAAAATTTGGTGCCGAAGATCTCTTTAAAGAAGGTGATGGCGAAAGAGACAAAGAATTACAGGTATTGAAAATGTTAAAAGCCTCCACTGCTTCCTCTTGAAATACCCAGCTGTATACATGCAGTATGTTTATCTCTTGCATTGAAAACCTGATTGGAATATTATACCAGGTTATTATATCTTGTAATCGCTGTTTCAATTTCTGACATAACAAGCATCTCATCTTTGCATAGAAGAGTTGTGAATTGCCATTGTTGGCATTGTCAACAGATGGTCACAAATCCGGGAGTCTTTGTTAAAATGAACAACTACAGTAACCTTGAACGTGAAAACCTTTTTTTTTAAACAGGAAATGGATATTGATGAAATATTAAAACGTGCAGAAACCAGAGAATCTGATGACCAACCATCAACGATGGGAGAAGAACTTCTCTCCCAATTTAAGGTATTTTATTTTCGGGTTTTTTAATTTTACAAAAGTCTTTTTAGCTGTTGTCCTTATTCTCTTTTTGGTGCTTTTTCTTTGACACCCTTTCCAGACCAGTTTCTTGAATATTTTTTCCATCCGTATAGGTCGCAGACTTCGTCTCGATGGATTTTGAGGAAGAAACCAAATCGGAGGAAGCTTCCGCAGTCGAAAACGGGAAAAGCTGGGAAGATATTATTCCTGACACTGAAAGAAAAAATCTCGAAGCTGAAGAAGAACAACAGAAACAGCTCGAGTTGTATTTACCAAAACGACCGCGAAAATCTGTGAAAAAGGTAAGAAACGAGTATGACTATTTCATAAATTTTGTCGCTATAACTCTGAAGGCTTTTGTCCAAAACCTTTTTTCAAAAACGAGAGATTTTAAGAGAAGGAAAATCTCTATTGTATGGGTGGTCTTTTGTAGTAAAAGCTCTTTTAAAAAATCTGGTCAAATAGAAGTGAAAAATATTTTTTACAAATTTGTCCCCTCTTTTGTGTTGTAACAGTGTACTTATTAGATATTCACAGCAGAAGGCTTCACTTTTTCTCATATCCATGTACAAATACCTCTGTCCTCTCAACTCCCATTGATCCCATGATGTCCTCTTAGATGAACATTGGTCACCACGAGGAGGAAAAGAAACCAAAACAGAAAAGAAGGAAGAAAGCGACGAGTTCTTCTGGTGACGAGTTTGACGAGGGATCAAAGAAAAAACGTGGACGACCACGAACCGTAAAACGAGAAGATATTGAAGGATTTAGCGATCAAGAAATAAGAAGGTGTGTACGTATTGCGTGGTTGAACCATGGTTGTGTCATATCCAACCATTAACACCTCACCTTACACCTTTAATGACATCACTTCTAATAATATAACAGGTTCATCAAGAGCTACAAGAAATTTGGCCGACCATTGACGAGGTATGAATCGTACTGTTCCATGCACTTAGCATCAAATGTGATATAACAACTGCCTAAAATAGACAAAACACTTCTCGACGTTTTGATGTTAAGTTGTTTGAAGACGCTGCCACGCTGCTCCCTGGTTATTTTGGAACTTGTTCCATGCACTATTCATTTGAGCATTGGTTACTAGATTCGTCGTTTATAATTATTTTATTAATTCTATCAGCTGTCGTAGCCATTTTTTTCTCGCCAAAATTATATACCAAGGTTATATGAACTCGAACCACTAACATATTATCTTTGGTTTCGCTAGCTCATAAATTTTTTGCTTGGTTTGAAATGACGAGGGGTTTCTGCATGCATGATTCTCTAGAAATGCATCGATCATTAAGTATTATTGACAACAATTCCTTTTAACTTGATGGCCTCGGTCTTTGTTGCTTATTTTACCATGCAGTGCAGTGGCAGATAAAGATTAGATTTCCATGTTTCCTAAACGTACTTGCTTCTTGCTAATATTACAATACTTTCCACCCTACTAATCAAAAGTTTAAATATTCTTCATTTGCATTCAGACTTGACGTGATTGCTGTGGATGCAGAACTAGAAGAGAAAACGTATGACGCTGTAGTGAAACTTGCAAATGCCATACACGATGGTTGTATCAAGGAAATGAAGGATTACGATGAACGTTTAAAACAAGACCCTGAATTTGATGGTTAGTAAAATTGTCATGTTGGAAACACTTACTTTCTCACCAAATTTCCTCATGTATTGGAGAAAGCGCCACTGTCTGCATAAATGGCCCCGCGTCATATAACAACTGTTGCGGCAATATCAGTCATTCGTTCTTTTTCGTAGGCAAAAAGAGAGGAGCGTCCTTGCGTATCGCTGGCGTGAGTGTCAACGCTCCTTCGTTGTTGAAACACGAAGCAGAACTGGAACCTTTGGCTGATGCCATTCCCAACGATGCCGAAAAAAGGAAAAAGTAGGTTTCAATATTTTATGTTAATGTGACCGACCTTAAGGCCCATCTACACTCTGCGATTTGTCGTATACGATTCTTATCCTGGCGTATGTGAACGTGTAAACACGCGTACAAACGTAACATTTCAAATTTCGCCCTGAGCAAAATGAGAAAGATTGTGGCAAAGGCCCTTTTTAGCATTCGTCAGAATGATAATTGTATACAACTATTAATTATTTAGTCTACGCCAAGGCTTCGTACCTACCTTTCTACGCCAAAGCTTCGCACTCGTGATCTGATAACTTGTTTGTATTTATTTCAGATATCGTTTTACGATTCCTGCGAAAAGCGTTCACTGGGATATTGATTGGGACGTGAAGGATGACAGTATGTTGCTGGTTGGATGTTATGAACATGGTTTGGGAAGCTGGGATACAATCAAAGACGATACTAACCTTGCTTTATCAAAGGTAATTGACCACTAAATTGGGCAATTAGTTGTAGCTATAGTTAGTTCGTCGTTAATTAGTTCGTCGCTAATTAGTTAGATTTAACTTCGTTGCATTCGTACCACAGGGAATGTACGAGGGTACATCTGTTGTTGTCAGAACTAGGATTGAAAAAAAAATCATTTCACTGTTGAAACAACTTAATATCTCTTGAGATATACTTTTTTTATGATTCAAATTTATGTCAAAGCTATAGTTCTTATAACTAAATATAATGACAAAGTGTCGACCAGGTAGAGTAGTTTTTAATCAATTTGCTTGGGTTCTATTAGATCATGCCTCCAGGTAATTTGAAACCTCAAGACAAGCATCTTCAGACAAGAGCTGAATATCTTATCAGACTTCTCAAGCAGGACGGAATAAGGAGCAAAGCCGAAGAACTCAGACAGGTCAGTCTCACCTTAATACAAACTGCAACACAAACCAAGACAATTTAATTTCCACAAATTTTGATAAAACAACGCGGATGGCCCCATTTGCAAACTACCGGCGAAACAAATATTCATACCCTTTTTTCCAAATAACAGTCGTCTGAAAAGCTTAAGAAAGAAATCAAGAAACTGGAGAAGACTAAAGCGCCCAAAAAGAAGCTCGCAACCAAAAAAGATCCTGAGAAGAAAAAGAAAAAAACAAGCAAAAAACCAGCACCCGATCAGAATTCCGCTCCAGTCTCCGGCGGGGATAATAAGAACAATCAACAAGGCCCTACCCAAGGTGCACCGGAGAACGTGAAAGAAGAACAACAACCTGAGGAAGTTTCCGAGCAGAATCCTGAGAAGCCAAAGAAAATGAAGAAAAAGGTATGTGCTGCTTTGGAATTGTTTTGCCAATTTGTGCTTTGTACAAAACTCCTTGTATAAAAGTCCTAACTGCATTTTGCGTAGTTAAATCGTAGTTAATTCCAAAATACACAAATCTGATTGGCTAATTCAATCACTAACTATAGGTAAAACTATACAGGGGTAACTATAGGTTGTGGTAACAATTTTTTTGTCTTAGTCGGAGAAGAAGAGCACAGCCAAACCGAAGGAGAAGAAAGTTTCTGAAAGCGAAGAAAATAAAGGAAATGAAATGCCTGCGCACCTTGTTGACATGGACCAAACAACGTTTGGCTTGGTAAGAGACTATGGGCTTGTACCAAACAGCGGGCAATTTTAGGGCGCTTTTGGGCTGCCAAAATGGTCAGACCGCGGTCATATTTTAAATTGAAATAGAGTGTTTCGTTAAGAATATAGCGGTGAAATTTCCAATGCTAGATAGATGTAAATAACGATATACTTGAATGCAGATTTCTTAAAGCACTCTAAAACACCAGTAATCTGTCTGTACTGAATTACAACAGGACCGGTCTGGCCGTTTTTACCGTATAAAGGAAAGCGCCCTTAGATAGCGCCATCCAGCTTTCGTAATCCTGAAATTTGAACCGTCTTCCAGTCTTTCTGAGGCTTGGGATTTTGCGAACGTGCTCAATACATTTTTATACCTGGTTATTTGTAGTGCAAGGAGAAAATGCGACCTGTTAAACGCTCGTTGAAATTACTGGAGAATCCTGGAGACAATTTGACGGAAACGGAACATGTGGAACAGACAAGACAGGTTCGTGTTGACTGTGTTTTGTCGATGTGTACAGGTGTTGGCTGGGTTGCGTTAATATGAAAAAACTTTGAGGATTATATAATATATATTTTGGTAAATTTTGATTTGATGGAAAGAAAGAAAGAAAGAGTAATTCATTATCTTGGATTCCTTTTAATTACAAGGGTATGTTGGCGTTTATAGTTTCTCTAACCATCCAGATTAAATTCATTCCAGTGTTTATTGAAAATTGGCGATCATATCACGAACACGACGTCTGATTATGAGGAGCCTGATCTGGCCAGCGAATGGAGAAGGTATTTGCACATACGATTGTTTTGCTTCCCTGTTATTACATTTTCCCTCTCAGATTTACACCGGAAATCCTATGTTTCCTTGTTTCCAGCACGTTGTGGAGTTTTGTCGCAAAATTCACTGCATTCGACGCGAAGAAATTGTGCAAACTTTACAAACACGCTTGCAAGAAAAGAGAAGAAGAAAAAAAGAAAAACAAAGAGGTAATTTTTTTTTAATTATGTTATTTAAAGCAAAAATCTCTCATGCATAGTGGAATGAAAAAAAGATACAGAATCTATAAATTCATTTCTTTGAAGTAACTTCCAAGATGTTCAAACAAAATAGTTTATACAAAAATAATTAGAAAAGAAAGCAAACATCACAAGGAAAAGATTGTGAAAATTAAATTCACAAATTCTCTCAGCTAAACATTTTTCATCAAACGATACAAATTTATATTTTATTTGCATTTTTGTCAAAATCTCAAACTCACTAAACAAACAGTAACGACATTGTCTAAATTTAGGCCAAAATTTTCATCTTATCTTTTCAAGCATTCGAAAAAAGACACAGCAAAACCTCACAAACAAAATCCTGCGAAGCGGCCAGCTGATGTCGCTGTTGGTAGCAATGCCGACAACAAACAGGCTAAACATCCTGAATCTGGCGGTCAGCCAGGATGGCGGGCTCAGAATTCCTCGCGAGACCACGGGAATAATTCGTGGAGAGGTGGACGAGATGGAAACAGAGATGGGTAGGTTTACCAGATTAGATACCATTTCTCTGTTGAAAAAACTTAATATCTCTCGAAATATACTTTGGTTTCAAATTGATATCAGAGCTATAGTTCTTAAGAATAACAAAGATATAATCGATTAAATACTGCAGAATGGATTTATATAAGATCATTTAGACTATGTTGTGACTAAGTCTGTTCTTCGCGCAGTTCTACATAAACAATAGTTCATCGAGCCTTCTAAGCCTGTGATCCTTTTCTAGCGACATGTTTTTTCTGTTTAGTGGTGCTAATCGTCCTCCATGGCGTAACGACTACAACGATAATCGTAATCGGCCAGATTACCCCGACCGATATTCGCACGATAAGTACGCACGCCGAGATGATCCGAAACGTCCCGACGACAATTTCCGGAACCGTCACGAACATCAACGGTATCACCACAACCAACGTCCGCCGCAACAGAATCCTGGAAAGGAAGGTCACGTGAGTAAACATTACCCCGGGGATGGGCGCCATGGAATTATAAATAAACATGACGTACCATACGGTGCCAAGGATAGACACGACCCATCCTATTATGGTCCTATCGGCAGACATGATGACGTCAGTCCGCATTATGGATCTATAAATAGGCATGATGATATTGGGCCGCATTACGGAGCTAAAAATAGACTTGAAAATAGGTCGGATAGTGACCATAGGTAGCCCATGTCGTCTTGGTCGCTTTGGCCGAGACAATATGATTGACTGTTTCCCACGCTGTTTTGAAACTTTCAAAACACGCGTCTTCCCCACCTTCTAAGGTGGAAAGTCTATCCGAAGATTCCATGCGGCAGGGTTCACGTCAGATAGAGTGCGCATGCGTTTTTTAAGCACAATAGTCGAATGTGTATTCCGGGTGAAATGGAACATAGGTAGATATGCAAACGTGCAGTATTTGTGGTGTACTGGTGTAGGCTTATGAAAATATACTGTACGTTTAATAGCTTGGTGTGTGTTTTCAATGCACAATAATGATGTGTGAAATAAATGCGGCCAGCATGTGTTTTTCATGCCTTTTAGCGTAGCGTGGCTACAAGTGACGGGTACATCGTTGTCTCAAATGTAGATGCAGTTGAATTACAATCGCATCAAAGAGTACAATATTATCACAATCAAAGGCTTAAGAAATGCTTAGTAAATATTTATTACCTCTATGTTAAAACCTGCCACACGCACTAAAAGTTTACAACACTAAAATTTTACCAATTTTTCCAAAAGAGAAGTTGAGAAGGAACGGCCGTCCAAAAAATATAATTTAAAGTGGCCCACTTTCGCTTCTAATGCATTTAATTTGTTTTACTAAGAAATACTATTTTACTCTAAAATAGAACGTTCCTTTACAAGTTCTTTTTTATGTTGTTACAATTTTGGAAGCCTTTGCCCGAGTTGGCGCCAGCTTGTCTAGACATAGCCAGACAGTCGTCGCGTTAAACTAACGAAACTAATTCCTCAGGAAAGTCCTTTCAGCTTTTTCACTTTTCCGATACGGCTCATTAATTCGCATCTTCCAAACTCAGAAAATCTGCTACGTTTTTCTATGCTACCTAAATCTTTTCTATAGCCCGTTGTCGTCTCTCTCAGACTATACGCTCTCTCAACTATAGATTAGAAGTGCTTTTCGCGATGAAGCCTTGATCAACGCGGCAATCATTCGCCTCTCGAAAATCAATATATTAATAGATACTATCTTTAATCAAGCGTATTGTGAAAGTTTATCTGAAATATATATATCAAGGTGGATATCATTTAATATTTCGAAACGGTGCTTTTCGTGGGCGTCAGGACGCGACTCTTTCACATTCATATGCATCATATCACATCAATTTCGATATGCTTTCATGATAAGTGCGGATGTGTTTATATTTTCAAATTGTTAAGTGAATTTAAAAGTGTATTTCTCCCCAAGTACCTTCACATGCCCCTGAAACGCTTGCTTAGAGGTGGACAGAAATGAGAACGGAATGTTTTAAGGTGCATTAGTATGGAACTATACCATCGCATATCAAAGTTGAAAATCTGTAGAACAACTTACGGTTTTCATCGTATCTTGTTTATTCTATCAGCTGTCAGTTAATTTGCTATTATACCTTTTTTAGCTACGTGTATGCAGGCTATAGAGCAAATACAGTTTTTAGCGACCTGCATGGACATGCCTAATATAGAAATACAAAGCAAGTCTGTCGAACGAAATGTTTTTAACCTTAATACAAACTACAAAGATACTATTTACAACTACATATTCAGGCTTCATTCAAATCAAGAGAGATGTAAGAGTGTTATTTAATTTTGGCTTATTTATCCATCGCTTAAGTTAACCAGGCTTGGTATACAACAAGCCCCATGCAGGAGCGGAACGTCTCGCTCAAAAACTCAAGTGGATTCGAGATGTTTCAATATGGTACGACACCATCTCATGTCGTAGTCGCGAAGACACAGGGGAAACCTTAGGAAGAAGTGGAACACCATTTTTTCATCCCATGAGCCTTCAGCGGTATACTGCAGCAGACGAATGACACGAGATGCACTGGTGTAGAAGTTTTCTTTCTCCATTGAGCTCAAGTACTGCTCGTCTTGATCTTGAAACAAATGTGTTAGAAGAAACGTTTTCAAATGATACGATGGAACGGGCGCCAAAACATTTCCATGAAGATCACGGAGAAATTTGAGGCATTTGTAAATCGCGAGTTGCTTCTTCGTCATGTTTTTTAATATTTGCACTTCAATCAGCGTGAACGAAACTCTCCAGGCACTATTTTCACCAGGCTTTAAATATGGAACAAC